>NW_026930437.1:0-42344 GCF_032062105.1 Saccostrea cuccullata | reverse complement strand
GATTTTTAAACGAATTCATTCATTAGTATACTAGTATTTTTTTTTTCGGGCATCTAATACTTGGATTGCCTAATTTGCACTTGAAGAGAAAATAAAACCGCAGGCGCGGATCCAGGAATTGAAGTTAGAGGGGCCGCCAAAAGTAGGCAGGGGTTTGGGGGTCGCCTTGAGGCCCCAGTGGGTCCAGGGCTCCTTGATTCTAGAGATTTTGTAGGGTAAAAATGAGGTCTACCGAGTAGACAGTTTTTTCGTTACATTTTCTCGACGAAACTATGATTTACGCTAACTTTGACAATTTTAGAGGGGGGACTGGTCCGCCCCCTTAAATCCACCACTGAACCGCATTTCTTTATGTTCCCTTCGGGCATGTTAAACTTTGAATACCTATTCCCCTCTCTAATTCGATATTTCTGTATGTAAATCCGTTGCGACCCATATGGCGCCAACCTTCATATCTACCGTTCATGTGAACCGTTCATCAATAAGAATGCTTTGTACCAGTGGTTCCTGAAAAAAAAAAGTTAAAATTTTACGACAGACGAACCTTCGATAAGAAAAGGTCACATAAGCATTTCATTGTCATGCTAGTAGAATTGGTTGTCACAAAATAAATTTCCTAACCGGTAACGAAAATGATTTTATTTCCACCAAATGAAAAAAAAGTTACCACAAAATATGTGAGTATGCATGTGTATATTTTATATGTGAAAAATATGGAACAGATTGTTCAAATGATTAAATTGCATCAAGTACATTAGGTTTCTAATTAGTAAAATTGTATTCAAGAATGAAGATGACCCTGATCAAGAGGTAAAGGCATACTGCAAGAATATTTACATAGGAGATTCGGTATGAATTTTTAGATTATTTAATTTATTGATAACTAATTTGTATTTCAGAAGCATAAATTGCATCTTTTAAGAAACTTATAAAATATTTAACAATTTAAGGAATTGTCATACTTTATTGAATTTATTGATTGTTTGAACATAGTAATATGACACCACACACTTAAAGTAAAATGTATTTTTGGGGGGTGGGGTTGTCCCCTCCAAACGAAACAGTTTACCTGGTTCCCTTGTTTATAGATGTACATGTGAAGGCGGGAAATAACAGGAATAGGGAACCAGGCAACACCGACTAATTTGTTTGAATTATTAATTATAAAAAATATATAATTTTACAGAAAACTCTCCTTGATAGAATGGATAGTGACGTCTCCCTCGGTCCAGGTGTGAAAAAGAAGGTAAGCCGTTATAAATGATGCCTCTAACTCAAGATGTTTTTATCTAAGTATTTTTTAGACATTGGTTTTCAAAAAGTCCATAATTTGTGTCATACCAGATCTTTAACTTTCTACATGTAATAGAAATATATTGTAAGCTCAGACCTGACAAAAAAATACGTCATGACCTACATCTGACATTAAGTCAAGGTCATTCAGGAGAATTTCAAAATTAATGTCATAAAAATAATATTATTTATATTTTCAAAATATAAAATGATTTGATTTACTGGAGTTAGATTTACTGAAATATTACTAGTATATATGTTATAGTTTAAAATCAGCTGAATATTGCATAGGTATCACAAAAATAGTACTAAAATTTAAGACGGAATTCATTTTAATTAATCAGGAATTAATTATCAGTAAGTTTTGTATTGAAATTTTCATGCTTTTTGTCATAAAATTATGTTTATGTTTGTAAATTCGAATTACTGAATTTTGTTTGTTTCTTTTGGTTTTGCTTTGACAAATCTTTCATTATTTAATATTGCATGTAATTTTTTTTAAATGAAATTTTGTATCATTAAGAAAAGGTCAAAAGCATTTTATACGTTTTATCAAATATTATATCTGTTCATGCAAGATTCCGGAGTATTGATCGAAAAGATGGTCAATAATTCTAATTTGTTAGAGTCAAAAGATTTTATGTAAAGATTAATATAAAAAATCATTTAAAAAAAAAAACAACATATAAGCTACATAATTAAAAAATAAAAGAACTTATTAATGATGGTATTAGTGATGTAATTGAATCACATTCCACAGTATTGTCTTATATTTCTATCATTCAGGCAAGCAGGCTAATAAGAAAAAATATAATAGAAGCGTTCACAGATGCGGCTGATGTAAAAATTACCCCACGAAAGGTAAAGAATTCATTGTTGAAGCATTATTTGTTTTTATGCCGTCATTATAAAGATATCTCAGCACACTGTGTATTTATATGCCATTGAATATTGATATAATTTTTTCATTTTAAATTCCAGCCTACACTATTACAAAGACTGTTGTATACTTTCAACCGTTGCATTGGACGCCAGACAGCCTAGAGATTCAAAAATATCAAAAACTTTCTGCCACGGATTGAGATATCCATATACACTGTATGAGCTATATAGAAGAATGCCGACAGCCTAGAGATTTAACAAAAAATCAAAAAACTTTCTGATACGGATTAAGATATCCAGCCGTGAGCTTGAAGAATGCCAACCCAGCCCGGATCGTGCTTGTGCTTTTCGCTCCATTGGGCATAATGTTTTGATATATTTTAATGTTTAAGAAAATATTTAATATTTAGTGTTAAGATGTTATATATATGTAAACATTTATTATACAATTGAAAGATCTGAATATATGTATACCTTGTTTATAATACAATGTACATGTATATCTGTCTGATGTGCCATTTGGCATAAGGAAATAAAGAATTGAAATGTTATCATTATATAATTATATTATTTTTCGTATATTTTAAAGTTTTTAAGTTTCCCTTGTGTATTCATTAGTGGTAAAGGTTTTTATATTTAAGTGAATTTACTTGAATCAATCATTTTTTATATCTAACACCCCCCCCCTTTTTTATAGCTAGGCTAATCAGATAGTTATCATATATGTCATAATTGCATGGCAGGGGTCAGGGGATCATTTTTTATTGCGTCGAAAAACGTTTATTCAAGAAATACAAACAGCTTTTCTCTGGACACAGGTAGAGGAGTTTGTCTATCTTCTTTTCGAGTTTCTGCTTATAAAAATTTCACCAAAGTACATGTTTCACATTTAAGGACAGCCCGTCACATTTAATGTAAAAAAAATTAATGTTAAAAACCAGAATATCTTAAAGTATAAACTGCTGTATACAATAGAATATAATGATATATTGGCATATCAATTTAAGTATCGACACATAGCAGTAAATTGGAAGCCATTCACCAGCATACGGTGACGTCTCCACATGAGTGAAAAATTCTCGAGTGGGACGTTAAACAACATACAATCAATCAATCAATCATAAAAAGTATCTGAGCAAAATGTGAAAGTCAAAATGTAATGGAGACTTATTTAAAATAAATAATATATAGGTAATTCCATCATTTGAGGTACATGGAAAACAAAATGTGTTTGTGAAACACTGACATCCCGTATGACAGCTTATTGTTCATGTTGTTAAAGTCAAAGTTTCTCAAATACAAGTCAAAGTCCAAGGTTAAGGTCATGAGATAAAATATGTCACCAAAAGGAAGGGCTTGTTTTAATGAATATAGCTACGAAACATGAAAGCCCAAGCACAGATCATTTAAACATGATGACAAAAGTTTGACCAAGGTCAAAGGGTCAAAATGAGTGGTAGTCAGTCCTTGCACAAACTGTTCTAAAACATGAAAAATTGAAAAAAGTAGACTATACTTTGAGGTCAAAAGGCAAAATTATTGGTATCCAAATTTAGATATTCTCACAAGTATTACATCTGTGAAATATGAGAATCCTAGTACCCACTGTTCAAGAGTTATTGCCAAGTTTAAACATTTTAAGAGTGGGTCAAACTCCAATGTCAAAATCATTATACCTATGAAAAGATTTTAAAACAATGAATACTCATGTGAATTATGAAAGCCATATCAACAACTGTTCAAAACTTATCATCTGGTCATTGATAAGGTCAAGTAATTTTTTTGTCAAATATGTGTCTGAAATGGAATCCGGATAGGGACATGCAGAAATAGTCATTTCAACACACTGCGGGGTAATGAGAACAGTCATATCTAAATATAGACACTATAAGGATTGTAGTTGATTAATTCAGACTGGTGCGTTCATGATGCTAAAGGGCGAACCGCAGATCTGGTAAATGGATTAGCAAAGCTCAGAGAATGTGTTAAATGTTTTATTCCAAAACAAAATGCCTATTCTAATAAAAACAAAAATAAAGTATAAATAGACCATTGTCATCACAAATTAATGTATGGCAAATTTTGTGCTGGTGCACATCAATATATATCTAAGTAAATGAATTTAATTAAATTAAGTTATATTTTAATCTATAATACTAACTAAAGTAAAATGCTGAAAAAATAACGTTATTTTTGTCGAATATTCTAATGGGTAGTAACATGTATTCTTTCCAAAGTTAATTTGCCCCGTGTATATACGCAAAGAACATGATGTTGAGACGTTTTAAGCTAGCGTTCAAACGCGGTCATCTCTTGATTACCTGGTTTTATTCTCACTGAAATAAAAAAAAATATCCTTAAGAGAGATTTAACATTTTCTACGCAGGAAATATATACTAGTATATGGTTAAATGGATGCATGCTATGTAAATGAAAAGAAGTGAGTTTAAAAAAAAATAGGAAGGGCTTTTCTGATCTTACCGATTTTACCACACCTTTGGTTTACAAATAAATGTTATGTAGCTTAATTCATTCTTTGACGTAATCGGGAATTTTACAACATAACAGTTTATTTTTAGAAATATGCATAACATGCGCTTCTCATTCTTATAATACGTCCAAAGCTGTGTTTGATTGCATTTATAATAATCAATCGTGTGCACCAGCAAACGAAGAAATTATAAAACAGGTAGGAAATGTTACTTAAAGACTAAGTTCAAATATCCAATACTTTAATTCTATAAGGATTGACTATATAAATAATTTAATTCACCGAAAAGTGAATATAAAAAGCGAATCATACATATATGAGAAATGTTTAAATATGGGCGTTGAACAAAATAAATCATGAAGTCACTGCTTTTATGAATTTCAGATTTAGTAACCAACCTGTTTAATATGCGTTTTTGAATAACTAAAGGAACCAATTTTCAAAATTTACACAGTGGCAGATGCATGCATATATTTCAATCGGAAATGTATGCAATTTCTCGGGAACAGATATTTCATATATTGTAATTGACGGGCTGAACTTATTTGCACCTGATCCCACCTCCGATATTTGGAGGTCCGTGTTTGCTCTGCTCCTATTTTGTATTCTTTAATGGACTTTGATATTGAATACTTTTCGTTATCTCTTTATGTTTCTTTAGTATATGTTTAAGAAAAACATCATTTAAACCAAGCAATTGCTCTCAGTGAAATTTTTTAATTGCTCCCAAGCAACAGAAAAGTTTTGTGTGATTCAAAAATGTAATTTAATTTAAATTCTACCACGATTATTCAAAACTTCAAAGGGAACCGCCGGACATTATTCTCCAATAAATCACGAACGTCATCAAAAAATTATCAGATCAGAAACACGTATCAAATTAAAACAATTCAAATGCATGCTTGGCTGTAGAATGAAATACTTGTTTAGACAGCATCGATGTGTCGTCTTTGTAAGAAATAAACACTGTAAATTTCATAAAGTTGCTGATGAAGTCGGTTTTTATAGCTAAGCGGGGCTATTCCACGGACCTCCCTACACATTAAACAACGTGATTTTAGCAGTAAAACAGGAACATGATTTTGTTATTGTATATTCTCTTTAACTGATCAATACATAAAACGAACAAATTTGTAATTTAAAAAAGGCTATTTTTAATGTAACGAAAGCTCAGATCGTCTGCATTCCATACACAGGTAAGCAAACAAATTTTACCTCTGGTGTTAAATGGAACAGCGTAATCGAGACATGGTGACCTAATTCGTTTCTCTATAGAGGAAACGATCAGCCGTATTTATCCGTCTTGGTTAATAGAAAAAAGTCCTTGTTGTCGTGAATGATGCACAGTAATAACCTCCTCGTTCTCGAAATGTTGTTTGAAATATAAAAGCCTCGGCTAACGCCTCGGCTTTTATCTTTCAAACAACATTTCTCGACCTCGGAGGTTATTCTGCAACATTCACGAAAACGCGGACTTTATTTCTTAAATGACTATTAAATCCAAATGTTATAATAACGAAAGTACCGGGAGGCAAAATCAAACCAACATTTTATGTAATCCACAACACATGTATAAGTAAAACTGACCAAATTGAAAACAAGTCGTGTACCCTAAATTCGTCCGTACCCTAAAATCGTCCCTTAACTTCCCGAGACAAAAACCATTTTCCTCCCCACTTTGGCCTCAAGGGCAAAAAAAAAAAAAGGGAAAAGAAACAATTCCAAACCCTTATTGCATATCTGTATAGCACTAATCATCTTTCAAAAGAGGAAATGGCTACTCTGAAACTTTATGAAGAATTCTTGGAATCAGATTTTTATTTATTATTTTTTAAAATTTAAAAATGTCATTATTTCGGCGCCCATCTGATCCACCGGTTTGATAATGAAAATTACGAAACGTTTTATACAACTACAGGATACTCCCAAATCATCATGCAAAAGGACATAAAAATGCTAATGAGTGAAATATAAAGGAGTAGCAGGAACCGAGTTCTGAAGGGCACTTGTTTCGTTTTGTTTCATTCTGCCCCTATGACGGTAAATTAAGTTCTTTTGTTCTATTCAACATGAAAATGGAACTACTTACTTGCATTTGAGGTCAATAGTCAAACAATACAAATCAGGACAAGAGGCCCATGAGCCACATCGCTCACCCGAGAAGCTTTGACCGTGCTGTTCTTTATCAGATTTCCCCCTTGTAATACATATTGTGACCCCCCATCCCACTGGTCATAATTTGGACAATTTAAAATCTACACTATCCTAGGAAGCTTTCACATAAGTTTCAGCTTTCCTGGCCCAGTGGTTCTCGAGAAGGAGATTTTAAAATATTTTTTCCTATATATTTCTATGTAAAAACTTGATTCCCCATTGCTGCCCCGCCTTACCCCCAGGGGTCATGACTAGAACAATTTAGAATCTACACTAACCCAGGATGCTGTCACATAAGCTTCAGCTTTTCTGGCCCGGTGGTTCTTGAGAAGATTTTAAAAAAAAAATCCTATATATTTCTAAGTAAAATTTTGAATCCCTATTGTGGCCCCGCCCAGCCCCCGGGGGTCATGGTTTGAACACCCGCCGTGTGCTCATTGTCATGATCGGGAAAGAACGGAAAAAATCCGTCGTCAATTCAGTGTATATATAATGAACTAACAATTAGAATGAAAAACGTCAGTCAGCATTTGACTCAATGATAAATTGTATTTGCTGACAAGGTCATTGTATCGAACATAGAGTTTTCGAAATGATGACTTGAAACGAGACCGCTGATATTCTTGTTTCATCAACTTGTTTGTCAATAATTTACCTCGTTTTGAAATTGTTTGTACGTAGAGCATGCTCTTGCGTATCGAATCAACTGAGATATATAAACTCTGTACGCAGCTGATGAAGGTATATTGCTGCATAAGTAAGGGAAGTTGACGATAGAAAAGTTAAAGTCTTCATGTTTATCACAGAGCTTGGTTGTTAGATAAAAGAAATTTTGTTAATGACAAATCACAAGATAGAAAGAAATCAGATTTCCATTTTTAATCGAAGAACAGTTGTCTATGATTTAAAAAAGCCTAGTTTTTAATTCCTTAGGAGGGGTGGTTGTATAAAGTTTAGAGAATTTGAAAAAAAAGTGCGATTTTAAATTTTTTGAACGTAATTTGTAGTTTTTGAAAATTTCATCTAATATAATTCAATCACCTTTGCCTCAAAATGACGTTGTTATATGTTTTCTTCTTCCACAGATTGAAAGCCATATTGAAGTTTATAAAATGGACACAAAACGTTTAAAAGTGTTAGCATTGTTTCTGATGTCCATTACATTCATTTTTTGGCTTGCGGCCATTTCAACGCCTGGGTGGATCATAACGTCTCCGAAACCTCATAAAGTACCCCCACTTCACGTGGTAAGATATAGTGGAATAAAACTATATTTATTCTTAACTAAAAAGGCTTTACTTATAGATAGTAAAACTCCCCTTGTATTGAGATTTAGAATTTTCGTAACACAGTTTGACTGAAAGAAACAGTTTTATTCGTTATATCTTGTCAGAATATCAAAGGAATGAAACTTTTAAACCTTGCTCACATTTAAATTAAACTTTGCACGCTTCTGATAAAGGTTATTGGTAAGAGAACTGAATAAAACTGCAACGTTTTTGTTTCTTTGAAGGATTACTTTAAGCCATCCATGATTTCATACACAAGCTATTCTTCTGAGAAGGTAAAGAAATTGCCATTTCATTTGAGAAAATGTTATGATGAACTGATAGATATTTGAATTAAAAAATGATAAAGACATGGTTAAATTTGTACTCAAGAAATCATATTAATTGAAAAAAAAAATCCAACCACCTTGTTCAAAAATAACTTTGCATGCTTATTAATTAAAGAAAAATTATTACTTAAAAATTCGGACTATAATGTAAATTTATTTTCTTTTCAGGATTCCAATAGTTCTTTTATGACTTCATTTACTATAAATTCTACGGATAATGTAAGGATATTTTAATTGGAGAAATTTTTATTATACTTTTTTTCTATTTTGATCTGGTTTTGTTTGAATTGATAACTAAATTTCTAAAAACGTTCTACTATATAAAAAATACAACTTTTTTTTTGACAAAAATCATAATATCTGACAGGAAAATGATGTCGACACGGGAAAATATCTAGAGAACATCGTACAAATGGTTCGTATATTATTTATTGTAATTTAATTTAATGTTTCGTTATAAAAAGTTATATTTTTTTGTTTTTTTTTTAAATTTTATTTTGAATAATGCAAATTAAAAAAAATAATTAAGAAAAAAATTACAGGGGTCTAAAAATTCTTAGCCGTCAGATTTCTTGTAAAAAGATCCCCTGAAAAGTATGACTAATTTAGAGGGAGTCAAAAATCATATAAAAAATTTATTGTATCTGGTAGTTAAAATCTACCGGTATTTGTTTCTAATTTTGTAAAAATCTTAAATATAGCCACAGATATCCGTCCAGATGAGCATTTTTTATCTCCTCTTATGTGAGAAAGGTCAGTGCCTTCCGGTACCCTACGGCAGCAGTGGATTAAAAGTCACAGAATATCTTACCAGTATTCGTAAGTTGCTTACAGTGTACTTATTTTTAAAAGGAAAACAAACATATTTACGGTGGATATCCACCAAAGTTTTACCAGAAGATACAATCTCGCCCATAATGGAAAATTTATTGCGTTCTTAGAATTCAAAATATAATTCAAAATAATGTGTACCTTTTTCGTAGATTGCAATAATTATGTAATACATGTTTTTTTCAATGTTTACAGCATCGTTTTTTGAAATGAAGATAATGGGGGTATCTGCTCTCGTTTTATGCATTACGAGCTACATTCTTCTCTTACTGAACTTAAAATCTTCTCTTCATGTTCTTGTCGGAGGAATCGTCATGGTTTTGGCCTGTAAGATGTAGTTAGAAATAGAGGAACGCACACAGACATGCACACCCTAAAACAGCCTCGCCTCCCCTCTCTCTCTCTCTCTCTCTCTCTTGCACCCACACAAAGTCATACATATAAATAGGTACATGTATTTCCATCCCCTTTTGATGTCATACAGGTAGGTTTTCGTAAAATCTGTTATTAGTTTAAATTCATACACAATAAAAATATATCTTTTGGAGGAATTAATGTCTTTTAATAAAAATGATATTGTTTAGTAAAAGAATTTAAAATTTTCTTATTTAATTGAAAAAATTGCCAGGGCCAATAATGTCTTCTCATGTAGTATTATTCTTATCGGTATTAACTTCTAATGTAATTTGTTTGACCTGTTATTCGCAATTCAAACATATCTATAAAGAAATAATTACTTTTAGAACTTTCCACAACAGAATTAAGTATTGAACAAGTTTTTACATAATTTTTACCATTATACTGTTTACTAAAAATATGTGATTTTCTTAGTGTTGGTATATACATGTACCTCTGTTTATATATTTATTAAAAACTTACTTCCTAATCTTACATCATAAGAAATATGGCAGCTTATAAATTTTTAGCAATTAATTAATTTAAACTATATTCAACGAAAATAAATATTGTTCTTCTTTAAACCCGTAAAATTGTGAGGATGAAAATACTTTAATATAAGTTTATTACAGTTTTAGGCAATAATAAATAAACGCTATTTCTGATAAATGTAACATTTAAAATACATTAAATTTTTTTTTATGAATGTAGATTTGCTGATTTACGAATCCCGTTTAAATTCTATTTTTAGGTATATTTTCATTAATTCTGGCCATTCGAATGACCGTGCCAAACTTTGAGATGGCCAATCTTGTCGATGCCATGAATATGGAAGTCAATACACCTTACTCAATTATCCTTGCCTTCATCGGATCTCTGTTCGGATTCTTTACTTCGTCATTAATTGGGATTTTATACTCAAAGCTTCGGAAACAATGTGCAGACGACCAGACGCTGGATTTGATTTCGACAACTTCCTCTGACAACATTTCTGTCCTTAAAGAAATCAGTTCAAAAACTTAAAAACAGTTGATATCTATTATTTGAAGAAAAGAAATTCAAATTTACCTGAGCCATATCTGTATAATATTGTCGTGAAAATGTTTATAAATGTCGTCGGCAATGTGATGAAAACAATTTTTCATTCCCCCCCCCCCAATTTTCTCTGTATAGAAACATATACACTGTAGTATTAATTGAAGATTGAATTGTTATTAAAATTAAGCACCCCTAGTTGAATACAAGAGTGTTCCAATGAAACATATGGAGATAACGAACAGTATTCCAAACCAAAGATCCATAAAACAATACAAAACAGGAGCAGACCAAACACGGACCTCCAAAACATCAGAGTTGGGATAATGTGCCATGGAGGAGTGAGCATCCCCTGCCGACCGGTTAGACCTGCCGTGTGCTTCTTGTCATGATTGGGATCCAAGGAATGCATGTGTTGCCTGCTTTGTAGCTTTTAAAATTGTAAATAAACCTGAGAGTGATCAGCTATTTAGTATAAGCATAATAGTTTATGAATTTTCCCACAAAGAAAAAAGCGTTATTGTATAGTTTAAGACTGCAATAAAATCTGTCAATCAAAGAAATGATGGCTTCCCAGCCTTCAAATGAAAATACATGTTCATGTATTTTCCATCAATCCTCAAAGAGAGGTTACAGTCTGTCCTTACAACAATGTGTCCGTCTACAAAATCCACATTGAAAGGACGACCCTGAGGTAATTTCAATGTACATGTATTAAAAAAGGTACATATCATACAATTTCAAAGTACAGTATCCTGAGCTCATAAACATGCATATAAATGCATCATATTGAAATTATAAGACCTCGCCTCTCAGAGTTCAAATAATAAGTATAATTAAACTTCCCAAGGTTATTTTCTTGGTCAAAATGTCAAGTTAGATGGTCACGAGGTCAGTACGCATGGTTATTTATGAAAGCCAAAGAGCCAAGCAAATGCACAAAAAGATCAAATCCACACCTTTTACAGTTCTCGAGATCTACATGACAAAAAACAGACGAATAGACAGACAGGCGACCGTTAAATTGATTCCTAAATGTCGCTCTGATCTGTTGGCGACACAGAAATGAGCCTCAAAGTCATTTTGAGAGTTGCAGTTTTACAAGAAATTAATTTATCATTTATATAGTTTTATATTTCTTTCGTATGAAATGTGGATCCAACTAGATTTGACGACAAGGGCAGTGACAGAATCAATATTGTTATCTGTTTTTTATTGTTTCCATTAAATTCAATGTCTTGAGTGTTAAACTTTGTCATATGATAATAGAAGTTTCTTTCAACTGATGTTTATTATACATATCTAAATGCGAGCCATCTCCTTTTAGTTTATCATTAATGGACACATGTATACAAAAGCTGTGTTTAGTTTTCGGATCTCTTATGAGTATAAGTTTTATTGTTGTTATCTCATATTTTTAAAAATTATGTACGCGCATGTGTGAAATGTCCTTTACATGTATAATTTTTCCGTTCTTTCCCGATCATGACAGGGAGCACACGGCGAGTGTGACCTGTCAGCAGGGGATGCTCTTTCCTCCATGGCACCTGCTCCCACCTCTGATGTTTCGGAGGTCCGTGTTGGCTCTGCTCCTATTTTGTATTGTTTTATGGACTTTGATAATGAATACTGTTCGTTATCTCCATATCCCTCCATATGTATGTTTTATACTTTTATTAAACGTAAATTGTCACCATACCTTTTAGAAATTGTATTATTGCATTCCAGAAAATGATGTAGAAGGGATTCATGATCACTGAAATAATTCTTTGAGGTGAACTAAAAGGGTTTTCAATATCATGAAATATGGCTAACTCTTTAATAAAAATGCAACTCGGAAATGTTCGTATTTTATAGATAGACAATAGCAAGATAACTTCGTTAAAATCACACCGATTCTACATACAAGTACTCTGGGGGCTCCTTTCTTAACGTTTACGTAGTTTTTGTCGACTCAATATATTTGGAATAATAAATAACACTGAGACTATCACATCTGTTTCATATTTAAATGCTTTACTGTCTATCGAAGATAAGGTCAAAAATAACTAAAATAGAAGAGAACTTCAGCTTCTTTTCTCGTCATGTTTCCTTCCTTATAATTATCTTGTAATGTTCTGTCCTTAATTACATAAGATGTTGATCTCTCCAAAAGTTTTGATACTAAAGAACATGTCTGTGTACGATCGATTTTTAAGGCAAGACAGGTACCTGACAGATAAGTTGATGTTGCAAGGATTTCAACAATCTTGTTTTGATAAATGTATTTCGTAAATACTATGGTTGCCACATTGAACACATATGCATCCCCCTCGCCCCCGATTACCATTATTAGGTCATTATATGGCTGACGTGTTTCATACAAATTATTATGTAACGCTTTTTTATGCTAAATTTGACTTATGACAGGGAATGCTTATTCCTCTTAGACACCTAATCGTACCTAAGGAACTTCAGGGGATCTGTATTTAATGACCTATTCGCAGATGTATATGAATTGTAGATTTTTTTCACAGGCACCTGACGTTACTTATTTTTCTTTTAATAAAAAAAATATACCCTTACCTTATAATGTAAGGGTATTTTTTTTTATGAAAAGAAAAATAAGTAACGTCAGGTGCCTGTGATTAATAATCATATAAAGTAAGGAAAATAATCAGATCTCAATTACATTTTCAGGAAATGTTAATGAAATTATCCACTTTGTATTTTCTAATTGTAAATTGATCAACAAATATATTTCACAATAAAAATTTTAAGTATCCAGGCATTTGGAGAAAACAGCCATTTTTTCATACTTGTGTGTAACTTTAGTTCATTTATTTTTGTTAAATTCTTATAAAATACACAGTGTAAAATGTTTGTACTATCAATGCAAGATTTTGCAGATTACTTTTAATTTCATACCATGCTAAAACATTTGTTTCTAGGGCTAGATTAAAGAAGATTTTATTTCTTTAAAATTTTGTACTTCATGGGGATACAAATGTCAAAGTTACAAAAGACCATTTCTAAGACTTTAAAGAATCTTTAGTCGTGTTGAGATGTATAAAATAAAAATTGTTGCACAAAAATTCAATTTTAAGTTTAATTTTTAGTCTTTTAAAATAAAATAATAATTTAAAGAGTTATCAAAGTTATCCTTCCCAGCTGAGGATCGGGTATCCTTAAAACAATTTCTTTTCATAAATAGATTGATATGAAAAAGCAAGAAAAAATAATTTGTCAGGAGGAAACAACATAATATATTCCAAAAGTTATATTTGGTCTTTCTTTTAATACTAAATATGACGATGGGTGTGACTGGTAGACAGAGGATGAATCCTCCTCCAAGGTACCTGATCCTACCTCCGAAATTTTTATTTTTTTCCTTTTTTTCTATTCAAATATGTGTACCAATTATAGATTTGTTTTATTATATCGACCATGGTTCATTAATATATTTAACCTTTTTCAAGCGTATTTTGATTTACAGTTACATTTTTTTTTTTTAAAAATACAAACAATTATTTCAATGTCTATAGATAAGTTCAAAATTCCACACCATAGACAGATTTCAATATTTTTTTCACATAAAGTATAGATTGCTTTAGGAAAATATAAAAATAACAAAATGTGTGTGTTAGAAGGAAACGAATTTTTATAATTCTATCTGGGATATGTGATCACCAAGTAACTACATTCCCTTTGAAATTAATATCAACAATAATTAAAGAACATATTTTTCCTATGATTATGTAATTCAATGTTCAACAATTTTTAAAAAAAAATATTTCAAGGGACAAAACAGGTTTATGGTTTATAGTATCACATTATAAAAAAAGAAGAATTAAGAAAAAGTCTTCTACAACTTTATTTGTAAAAAAAAAAATTACATAGTCTGATAAAAAAAAATGTCATTGTTTGAGAATTTTTTCATTATGTTATGATCTTTGAAATGTTATATTTAACATGATTATACACAGTTCAAAGCGTACTTGTTGGCATGTTATAGATTGAATTAGTCACTTTCTTTTAATTGGGTATAGCGTGGTGATGTTGTTGATGGGAAACCGATCAAATTATGATGTGATTTTGAATACATTTTTCTACTCAGAATAATGACAAGGACGCTAAAAAACAAACCGATTCCAGCAAAAATGACACTGTAAGGAATCTTCACTTTCATTTTCAAAAGTTCTGCAACAGGTATGTTGTCCATGGCCATGCGCAAAATTAGGAACATCTCAAACATAGCTGAAATGTATAAATCAAATTAATTTTTCATTTCCTTCACAAAATCATTTTTTTAACTTTTAAAACGTTTCATATAGATTATACTGTATTTATGAGCGAATGAAAACAGAATTTATCATTTTCTAAATTCTTTGGAAATTCAAGAATGACAAAGGTATAGGGAAGTTTTTAATAAAATAAACGGAATAGCTATCATTTAATAAATGCCTATGAAGTGTTAACATGAAAATGATCATTATAATTAATCGAAAGCAAATATTTTTTTTTTACCTGCCATCAGCATGGTAATTCCCCCAGCTCTAACCCTGGAGTCACTTCCATAATTGAACACTAGAAGATTCAAACTACACAGGCAGAAAAATGTCGCCATGATCCCCCATACTTGACTATCAATTAAGAAAGCTAAAAAAAAAAAATTAAACATTTGTTTTTAAATGATATTGATAGAACAAAAGGAATTATTTAAAGTAAAGGAAATATATAATATATCTCTCAGTATTTTGGGATTAGAGGTCGTATTTTTGTTAAGACAACATACACATTTGTTTAATTTTTTTGCAATGATTTAAATTCTGTTTAATGATTGAATAGGAAAAGATCTAGTAAAGGCAAAAAGCTTAACATCTTAAGAGAACTGGGTGGTTGTGACCATTTTTAGACTATATTGACCTCCTGTAGAAGAAGAGCCCCATATAAAGATATACAAAAATGAAAGTTTTACAACTAAAATTTATGAAGTTTTCCTTTGCCATATAATAGGTGTCAGCTTGAGATATTATGTCTAAAACAATAAGTTATGTCTGATGGTTAATTTGTTGACATTCCAGCCTCATTTATCAATAACAAATGCATCTTATATCAAAGAGTACAAAACTGACAGACACAAGTTTTACCTGTGTTAAAACTAACGAGGGAACAAACGTCACAATCCCTATGATATCCACATTGGAATCGTTTTTGTAAATCTCTCCTATTGCCAATTTTGTTTGTGATTAGGTACATGTAATCAATATGATAAATTACCGGTACAAGAAAAGAATCGCGGCTTTCTCATCATTATTTACCCAGGCAAAAGAGCTCTCTGATGAAAAATACATGATGATAATAAAACAAGAACCAATCTTTATTAAGAGTATTTCAGTCTTGCAAGACACCCTGGCCAAAGTACCTCTAAATTATCAACAAAAATGGGTGCCGTTTTATATATATATATTTGCATATTATATTGAAATAACACTTTAATTGAGATACGTAAACAGATCAAAAACTACTAAATTCTTTGGACTAAAAGGCTATCCCAGATAAATTGACAAATTCATATATCCTTTTTGAGGGTTTCTAAAAATAATTATGCTTATTTGACTCCCAAAGACCTCGTGTCTTTTATAAACAACGTGCGAATTAATTGTATGTAAAAATTCTTTCTATCCAAGCTACTGCCTTCAGTGAAGCTTTTTTTTGGAAAAAAAAACACACACACACAAGAGAACAGTTTTTTATTCCATATTTGTCTGTATTCAAAGTGACGATAAAATCTATGCTATAAAAAATAATGAGAGTGGCCAAATAACCAATATTTCCTGTAATACACAATATAGCTACATGTAATATTGACCAAAGTGAGTACAACAAACATAATACACTGTAATTGTCTCCCGGAAATCTATAATTAAACTGAAGTATTTTTTTAATTACCTTTATTTTCCTACATCAAACGTACAGATACGTTTATGTGTATTTTTTTTAACATCGAATGCATTTCCAATGTATTTCCTAAAAAAAAAAGAACTTACGAAAGAGCTTTTTTGGCGTTATTCCATATTTACTTAATAATGCTTCTCCAATAAATTCCTGACAAGAAACTTGATCGCAAGCGTCCTTGTAACACACCGAGCAATACCATATGCTCATTTCAACATCTACACTCACACTGCCCTGAAAAAACCCCCATTAAAATTAGCTGCAGAAATTAAACAAAAAAGCAGAACTTTATTTGAATTAAAAACGATTTTTACAAAAGTTCAATTCATATTTTGTGGTTTGTCCATTTGTCTTTATTTCCTGCAAAAATTCCAAACATTTTCGTAACACAAAACTTCTGAATAGTAGGTTCTATGGCTTTCTATTTCATGTGTTTATTCCTTTTGACGATTTCATTTTGAGTGAAACCAACTTCTAGCATTTTAATTTTTCGATGATGGAAGATAATATCAATAAATTTTGCCAAATTCTCTTACTTTTTCAAAGGGGTCACCAAAGTTGTTGATCCATTTCCATAAAGGTTTTGAAACCTGTGAAATAGAAAAAATACAATTCATGTATACTGCTCCCAATTAAAAAGTGTCAATCAATGTAAAGCATAACAGGGATGGTAATAATTGTTATCAGAAACCTCAATCATCTTTTACCTACAAATAATATTGTTGTTATATATACGAAAACGGTAACCCTCCCATTTTTTCTTTTCCCCTAAATAAGTCCGTCTTTCTTCTCCTTTTCTATTATATCCATTCTGCAATCCGTGTTCTCTCTCATCTTTCTCTTTCCCATATCTTTCCATCATCTCCTTATTCCCCTTTAACAGATTATCCTTAATCTTTTCTATAATTTACCCTTCTGTCTTACCTTCTGTATTATATGTGGGTCAATATTTTCCCATCTTGCAATAAACCATCCTGGTGTAATCATAGCTACAATCCATAAGTTGAATGTAATGAATGCAAAAATTATAGCCAGAACTGCAATACATTTTGTTGTCACATCCATATTGAAGACTGGGAATGTTTGGAAAGGAAGGTCCTTCAGGGAGTGAACACTTCAGGCAGCGTTTGAGACTTTAAGTAAAAAAAAAAATACTCGTTTTTTTCTTCAAATTAAATGTCCGCTTTATTCAATCATATAAACTTCCTTTTCCGTGTTTTTTGTGTATCTATAAAAATTTAAATAGTATAAATTTCTTTTATATAACGCAACAAATTATCTAAAATTTCAAGGTAGTTAAATATTATCTTTCATCTCTTTTTGCTTTATAGATTTCTTCTTATTTAAACGTCAATTAAAGTTAAAATTCAAGGTAATTTATTCCTTAATGTCTTAATTTGCTTGAGCTTTTTTTATATCATGGAAGTACTTAACATCGGGAACTAAATATTTTATATTTCTAATTATGCATTGCATCACTTTTACCCAAATACTCAAAGGAGTGAAAATTGAATGTCACAATAATTAATATTCATTGAAATAATAAATGCAAAAAGTTCTATTGCATTATTATTCATACTTTGTCCCCAAACAAAATAGATAGAAAATATCAATACATGATACCTACCAAAATGAGATGGAACACACGTTTTATATAATAATTCTATGTTTGGATCAATGTAAAGCGTAAAGCACTCAAGTGTAAATCAAATACCCAATGAATGAAAACTGGAAAATTATGGGGAATCTCCCTTTTCTGGAGAACAGTTTAAATAGACGGAGGTATCCTATACATACCGGTGAAAAAGAACGCCGGGTGAATTTACATTTTGTTTGGTTATAAAATAAATTTCCGTATCAATGCTGCAGATAAGACAATCTAATTAGCAATAAAGTTCACGACAGATGATCATAAAATCTTTCTGTTTAAACTTTAATTAGTTCGAAAACAGCATACAATTCTTGAAACATCCCAAATAAGAGGCCCATGGGTCTTATACACGTAGGTCACCTGGGCATTGTTCGACAACTTTCCAACAATTGAATTTGGTTCGTGTTTTAAGCCAGAGGCCATGGCATTCACAATTTTGAAAGAATCACCATTGCTCATCATAACTATGCACTTAGCATATTTAGTTTGGTTACTAAATACCCATGGGCGAATTGGGGAACAAAAAATGCATTTCAACTAATCAGTAATATTCAGCAATAATCATTAGTGCTCCCACCCCACAGGAACCCCTGACCCTAGGTCCACACCTTTTACAATTTTGGAAAAGGTATCCTTGTTCAAAATTAATGTTTTATTATTATCAAAGAGCAGATTTCAAAGCATTAATTCATTTTCGGTATATAATTTAGCCCCCCACGCCCTCAATGGTATCCTGATCCAGGGGCCTCGAAATTCACAATTCTGGAAGATTGGCTCTTGCTTATAGCATAACATTGTATGTAGTTACATGGTAGTCTGTTAAATACCCAGCAGCAAAAGAAGAATATTTTTAAAGAATTAATGCATACTAGGCTAGAACTCCCGACCCTGGGGTCAGGAAATTCACAATTCTAAAAAAGGCAACCTTCCTTATCATAACTTTATATGTATAGTTATAGTTTGTTAAATACTCAGGAGCAGAGAAAAAAAAATCTCAAAGAATTATATGCGTTTTCACTATATAATTAAAAGAGTACCCCCAAAACAACAGAACCCCTGACCCTGGGAGCAATGATATTCAAATTTTTTTGAAGAGGTGTAAAAACGAAAATTGACCCCCGTAGAATTTCTACGACAAATAGGGTCATTTTTCGACCATAGAAAAACATTCCAGACCACTAATTCTACGACTCCACACCCGTTGAAAAATGACCCCCATAGAAATATGACCCCCTACTTTTTTATACCATAAAACCTCTTAGCTGTGTCTCCTGATATATTTTCATACTTTCAAATGTAAGGAGGGGGTATGCACTCTTATCCTTTCCAACATATATTTGATTCCATATGTTAATAGTAGCATCACAATCAATTTGTGGATTTTTTTGGCTCGCAGAATCCCAATGAATATCAATTCATTGAGGAGCATAGAATTCCGATTATATTTTTGGGTGTTTTTTTTATCATTCAAAGGTTTTGTTCAGAAAATGGCATATGTTTCTGATAACCTTAAACTTTGAAAATTTCTACAAATCCAAAAACATAACATAGAAGAAAGAACGATATGTAATTTGATTACATAAATTCAATTCCCTTAGCTCTGTGTAGAATCTAAATTGTAAAAATTATGACCCCGGGGGTTGGGCGGGGCCACAATAGGGGATCCAAGTCATATATGGAAATATATAGAAAAAATCTTCTTCTCAAGAACCACTGCATGGGCCAGGAAAGCTGAAACTTGTGCGGAAGCATCCTGGGGTAGTGTAGATTCTAGAGTATGAAAATCATGACAGGGGAGGGGATAGTGGGCCACAATAGGTAAAACAAGAGGGAAAATATGGCAAAGAACTGCATCACCCAACTTTTTAGGTGAGCAATGTGGCCTATGGGGCTCTTGTTAAAGATTAAAATGACAACTGTTGAAACTTATTGTATAAAATGAAATGTACGATTCTATGAACTCGCGTATCTTTGCTCTAATAGCCTTGTTACATTTTAATATATATTGTTTTCCTTTAATGGGGATAAAACGGTTTGTATTATCAATGTAAGGTAGAGTATAGCTTTGGTTTCGTTATTTAAGCTTAAAAGCTGTCAGAAATTAACATTTCATATCATAAGGCTACTTAATATTACTCGTATGCATTCGCCTAACACGAATATTCCTACCAAAACAAATGCATCAAAAAATGACAAGGGGTCATTATTCTACGGGGTCATTTTTCTACAATGCACACGGAGAAATACCCCAATACCATAATTTATACAGAAAATTGATGAATATTGACCAGGGGGTCAAATTTCTACGTATAAAATTGATCCCCGGTCAATATTCTACGAATATCACTTTTCGTCATTTCAGAGCCACCCTTCCTCATCATTACTATACATCAAGTTTGTTTGTATAATGCCGAGGAGCGGAAAAGAAGATTTTCACAGAAATAATGCATTTTCACTATCTAATCTATATAGCCCTGTCCTAGCACTAGGACCCCTGGGGCCATGAATTTCACAATACGGGTAGAGGACACAATGCTTATTACATTCATCCGATCAGTTTGACTGCTTGATGTCAAAGAGTACAGAAGAGAATTTTTAAAGATTGCATCAATTTTAGTGGTTTTTGCCCCGCTCCTCAGGGAGGCAGGAACATAAAATTCCCCCGCAGAAGTTCCCCTTCACCCATAGATGCTTTGTGCTAAAACTGGTGGTTGAATTTGGTTGAGCGATTGCAGAGAAGAAGCGGAAAATGTTCAAATGTTAACAAACGACACATGACGCACGGCGACGGACGAAAACGGATAGCAATAAGTTACCTGAGTGACTCAGGTGATCAAATAAAGACGTCCATTTTTTAAAGTAAATTTTGTCACAATTGACTTGCTTAAGTAATCATTGTCATAAAGTCAAATTATATACCAATGTGTAATATTTGTCTTTATAAAGAGATTGTGTTTTGTAGTTCAAAGAAGTGAGCATATGTAGGCTGAATGTACTGATGTGAAAACCTTTAATACTTAATAATTTTACAATTAGTTGTAAAGTAAACTACATGTACTCTAAAAGTGGTTATGTGCAGTGTACACGTTGCGCCCGGGTTCACCTTTTACCAGTAAGAAGTCTTTTCAACTAATTTTCAAGTTGCACATCTGGTAAAAGAAAGGAAAAAAAACACATATTTGATTTGTATGATGTGTTTTAACGACGTTGGATCCTGATATTCAAAGTCTTCAACTTTTTCTGAATACAAGCAAATAAATCAAAGTTATCTTAAATATTTAGAAAATAACATCAAAAGTGGGGGTATATGATGTAAATTTTCAGATATAGCTTAAAAAAGTGTTGATTTTACGTTAAAATTGGCTCAATTTCCCCCCGGATTTTCAGAATATATTGACTATATTTGTCACACTTCGTTGAAAGAATTCATAAGAAATAATTTAATAGATATTTCAGAACCAGCATAGCTTATTTTACTGCAAAAACAGCTTTGTGTGCAACCAACATGGAAAAATAGGTACTAGTATCTAAAATTAACAGTACAGAACATGTGTGTTTACTTTTATCAATGTATGTACGACCATACCATTTGTGTAACGAATTAGCGATTTTTTTTTAAAAAGTGTGTGCATGTATTCTTTTATAATTCTAATGAATAGTAATTCAGTTGCGAATTTGAACGTGAAAATACCGCGTTTTAGTGCTTGGCGTAAACTCTGCAACACAGTAAAATTTAAAATGATGGAGAACCCTGAAATGTACTGTTATATTTCAAAAGGGGAAAACTGATCATTTTCTTCTAAAAAAAACCTTCCGCCACAAAATATAGTCCTTAGCTTTATTCTACTTACATGGAATTTAATCGCGTTTGTTTTAAATACAGTTCAATTTGCATTGTAGAAATGAGCTTTAATGTTAGAACTTAAAAATGATGTAGAATTTTATATACAAAGGACCAAAATCCACTCAAAAATCTCTGGATCGAACGTCCTTAAGGAATGTACTGATTAATGGAAATGGTCTTCGTAAGAAATGAAGGAAACATATTAAGTGGATGTAAATATTAATCGATAAAACCATGGGGCGATTCTAGACGAAAATAATGTTCTTTGAGGTAAAATGAAACATTCTTTTATTCTTTTTGTTTTCATTTATGTCCTTAATTAAGACTTAAAAATGACTCACTAAAATTTGTTTAATTAACAAATAGACAAGAAAATCTGAGCATACATTTAATAAGCACATTATTTGTGACACAGTGTGCATGTGGTTATGATACCTAATGTGTCATGCTCTACACATTCACATAAAAAAGGTTGACTTTTGACATAATGACATTATTATTACTAGCATTTGTGCAAACAGAGTCAGAGTCTGGAAACGAGAAAATAATGGATTCATTGTAGTAGAGAAAGTTTTATGATAAATTAGATGGCAGATAAGACAATCAACACGTCTTTTGATAAAACAAGTCTTGGATAAAATCAGCAACCATTGCACAATTTTCAGAAAAGATGTCAACGTGGAGACATTTCGTCATACTTTAATTTTTCAATTATTGTTAAGCACATTGTGAATAATGCATATAAAATAAATGACACACATGTCATAGAAGCAAACAACTTAAATTGGGTTTTTTTCTTGCAAAAAACAGAAACTCGGTGTAAGTAATAAAAATTCATTTCTCACTTATGTTTTTTTTTCAATTTTGAATACAAAGGGAATATTTACCTTATTATTTTAAAGACCCTTATTATATAAAATTTTTCTTCCCCTTTTCATTTTAAGACGATTTATTATTCTAAGTGAAAATGAATTCCCCAAAACAATAAAAGAAATGTTTCCCGTCTGTTTAACGTTTTCAAGTTAACTTTAATATGACATTTGATAATATTTCTGTTCACTGGTTCAGTGATATTCCATTGAAAAGCCTCTTATGTTTACTTTTTACCAAAAAAAAAAAATTATATGCTTGAATAACAATCCTAAAATTCACATAACATACAATAAATATACTAGTTAAAACCGATAGGCCTAAAATCAGCAATCGTACATATATATATATATATATATATATATATATATATATATATATATATATATATATATATATATATATATATATATATATATATATATATATATATATATATATATATATACATTTCCAATGTCTTTGTCCGAGATAAAATTACAAATTGTAAATGTACTTTATTTCCCCATCAATGTATTGGCGCGGTTCCAAAAAACACGTGCAGGGCAGAACAAACAGCTAGACAGAAGCAAGGCTTGAGCACGTGGATTGGTGGAATCAAAGCATGTAAATATAAGGTTTAACTGTCAGATTTTTCAATTTCATGAAGATGATCAATCGATTGGCTTGCGTGATAATTTTATGCATAAACGCCTTCGGCGTTTATGCAAATTTTCACGCAAGCCAATGGATTGATCACTTCATGAAATCGAAAAATAAGACAGTTATTCCTTAAATATACTTCAGAAAAACAATGGTTTATATACCAAAATGGCATAATATATGAAATGTAAAAGTTGGTTGAACAAAGAAGAAATTTGATCATTTGGACCTCCAATATGGCAGCCAACGGGAAGTAACTCTAGCTGATTTCAGAACTATCGAAACTACCGGCATCTATACTGCAAATCAGTAATCCATTGAAAATGGCATAGTGCATATGGTTTATAGTGACAAAATGGTAAAATTGCACCGACAGTTTATACACAACTAATAAATTTATTTACTTAACGTTATTGAAAATTGAAAAAGTTCTAAATTTTAATGAATAATATTGCAAACAAAAAAATTAATAAACATGTACTTCTAAAAATAAACTTTTTAAAAAATCAGCTGTATTCTAAAATCTTAGTCTAATTCATATTTAACCCCCCCCCCTCAAAAAGGTAGGAAGAAGACTTAAAATTGCATAAAAGTCAATAGTTATTTTATTTTTTTTAAACTCTTGTTTAATAGTAGAATATTAAGCTGAAAATGTCCATAGTTTTATAATTGACATATTACGTAAAAATTACCATCTTCGCTAGCCAAGGGTTTCTGATACGCTACTCTCCTCATGATTATGAGGAGAGTAGCGTATCAGAAACCCTGGGCTAGCGAAGATGAAAAATTACAGACATCCCTTAAACCATCATTTTCAAAATACAACCTAATGAGACTAGATTATACTTAAAAAGTTTTAAAACCTTTCTTCTTGGATGACAAGATTGATAGCAGGAATCGAAGACTTTAGACCATCTGTGGACGG
The DNA here is from genome assembly GCF_032062105.1 of Saccostrea cuccullata. Lineage (NCBI taxonomy): Eukaryota > Metazoa > Mollusca > Bivalvia > Ostreida > Ostreidae > Saccostrea > Saccostrea cuccullata. The sequence goes on along the minus strand of NW_026930437.1, from coordinate 17,775 downwards.
TTCTAGTAGTTTTGAGTATAAAATACGACTGCAAATCAAACCCAGTATGACAAAAACCAGGCCAATACCCGCCAGAATTACGGAGAAGGGTGTCTGAACTTCAACTTCTATGACCTTTAGGTTCAATAGACCGAGTGTGGATTCCACAGTGTCTAACGCCACTTGAACCGTTGCTACAACCATTCGGAGAATCAAGATGGATTCAGATAGAGCTGTAAACGATAAAAATTTTAGAGTAAGGAAGTCTTAGTCATTATCTATTATTTCATAATATAAGTGTAAATAAGATGCTTTTCATTGCTGATGAAAAAATCATTGATACCTATTAAATGTGATGAATCAAAAAAAATTATTTTTTCCCACTTGGAAATAGAGATCATTGGTGTCTTACCGACATAATGTAAAGCCATTTGAAGGCACACAATTTGTAGTCTTACCAGCCAAAAGTACGACAATTCCACCGGCCTTAACCTTCGATGATGATCCACAGTTTAACATCAGAAGTAAAAACCCAATGACACATAACGATAGGGCAACTGAACTCGTTATCTGAAGTTCTAATAACTTAGCTGAAAAAAAAAAAACAGAAAAAAAACAAATCTGATGAAAAAAATTCTGAATCTTTTGAATAATCTTGTTCAATATATTTTTTTCTTTTACAGAAAACAACTATACGTGTACATATAAAATTTTAAGATTGAACTTTGTTATAATAAAATTGGGGGTTTTGAAAAGTTTTTGTGGCATATTTTTTAAACAACTCAGTGTAACTTGTATCTGTATGACTGAGCTACAGACCCTAAACCGTGCTACTACACCACTTGAACGGCACGGTTCGGTACGCTTTGTGCACGGAACGGTTCGCTTTCTGCACGGTACGGTGCGCTTTCTGCACGGAACGGTACGGTTCGTTTCTGAGGTGTAGTAGCACGGTCTAGGGTCTGTAATTCTAATATAAGGGTATAAATAACAAGAGAAGATAAAAGCTTACGCAGTTTTTTCACCAGGGCAGATACTGGTGAAGGGAGATTGTCAAGAGGGACACGAAGACAATTACCAGACGTACACAGTGTACAATGAAAAATTCCCAGTTCTACACGCACTGGCGGCAAAGAAATCTGGAATTTAAAAACAATCACGGTATTGAAATCCGAATTTTGTTACTCTATAGTTTTAAAAAAGGAAATATGAAATATTTTAAAAGAATAAATCAAATTATTCCTTTTACTTAGATATTAAAATATAATATATATATTTTAAAACTAAATGCCTTTATATATTTTTTAGGAAACTGTGCAAAATCAAATTGTAAATGCAATTTTTTCAAAGAAAGCTTACTCTTTTGGATGGAATAATGTTGTTGAGATTTAAAAGCGAGTTCAATGACAAAATGTTCTGCAAAATGAGGAAGAAATCATTTAATAAGTTATTGCATCTTTGTAGAACAATTTCATTTAAAGGATTTAGCTGAAGGATGCATTTATAAAAAACAAGCTTCATTTATCAGCACATAAAGACACATCAATGTACAATTATATCACTGCATCTTTTGATTAATAATTTAAACTTTTTGACACCATCTCTTATCTTCTTTTGATTATGTTACGAATTTTCCATGTATTTTTCTTCTATATTATCCTTGTTCTATCCGTCCATCAACGCAGTATAAATACCGTTTTAATGAAGTATATATATATACTTTTCACTTATGGTACTGCCGTTTGGATACACACAATGCTTAAACATTTAAAGAACATAAAAGACTTACCTTAAGAATGGATGTCGGCTGAATGCTAGTTGTTTTTAAAGTTACAACAAACCAGCCTCTTGTTAAAATGGACGCCAACCACAAACCCAAAGCAATAAACACTGTCATCAAAGTTAACAATAATGCGAGTCTTCTATCCATTTTGATCGTCTCAGGTTTGAAAAAGTTGAAACCTTGTGAAAATATTTTCAAACTGTCACTCCATGCATAAATGAATTATGCCTTTCGCTTTTGTGCATTAGATGTAAAAGTTTAATTAGTTTGAACTTTGCAACCATCCCTCCTTCATTTAAGACGAATTAATTAGTTAATTATATAAATTAATTAGATCATTGACAAGTCGACCTTTTAAATTAAGGAAAATCAACAGAATGTATTTCAAAAATATCAGCAAAGTTCATTTCTTCAAATGTTTTTTATTCCGACACACAATTCAAACAGCATAAGAAAAATGCACGACGATTACTATTAAGTGGTTACCATAACTAAAAGAAACACTTTGCTAATATATGCAAATAAATGCCTTTTATCTGAAAATTTCGCAACCCTTTTAATCATTTCTCTTATATAACTACACGTGCAAATAAACTTTTTTGTTATGAACTGTCCCCGTGTACGTTGTTTTTTTTTTTAGCTCGCCGAACCCTATTAATATACCCATTTGTCTATATATTATGATATTTACTCTTATGATATTTATTACTCTTTAGAAAAATATTTACATTATGCAAAAGACTGCACCTAAATTGTTTTAAGACCAGACAAGTTTTTTGCTCATTTAACAAACTGGAATATTATGGTCTTTGTTTCAAAGGTTTTTCAAATGGGGGAAAATCGCAGCAATACATGCTAAAATTATAAAAACATTAAAGTGACATCTCGAAGGCTGAGTTTTGAATTGAAGACAAGTTAAAAAAAAACATAATTTCCTTATATCAACTTTTGAACAGAAAACTTTTTTGCATAAGCCTAATTTACTTTGATCTCTTTGTGGTATCTTGAAGTTCTTAGAGTCGTAGACGTAATTGATTGAAATTTAGACTGACTTGCCAATTTTTGTTTTTGAAGCACTTCAGGTGAGCTCTGTATCCCAGTGTATTATGAAGTAATGCTTAAAAATAAAAATAATAACAACAATCATAAAAACTTCCTGTGTTCTTTACTATTAGTATACTAATGACGTATTGCACTTGTCGATTCACTTTTTGTCCTACTTTAATTTGGAATAAATTGTGACTGTTTACCATAAAACACGGTATACATTGATATAATTATTTCCGTAAAATAGAATACTTACTTTTATAAAAACAGTAATGTTGATTTGCAAAACAACAAACAAATGACATAAAAATTATGAATCATCTGTCAATTAGCTATAGAAAACTGTCCATTTACGTGATTTGAAAAAAAAAATCATGTTTTCAAATATTATTATATACACCTGTATTAAGTTTGTAATGATTTTTTAAAATATTTTTTTTTCTTTTGTCTGATTAATAAATAAATTCTAATATTTTTTTTTTTTTTAGAATGGTATGTTATTAACGTCTTAAAGTCACATGCTGTGTACAATTTGACATAATTAATAAAAATTGTTATAAAAGAATTGAAATACAGATATTTTTCGACGTTCTAGAGGCTTCTTACTCCATCTACTTCAAAATGTAATTGTCAGTTAAATTGACGCTGCCGAGCAATGCACTTGCTCAGAACAGTAAAAATATAGTTTTATTTTGGAAACTGGCCGACAACATGTCTATCGTTGAGTAAATAAACAGTTTATCTGTTTAAGAAAAATACTTTATTTTTATATACAAATATTGTAGTCAATACGTTTACCTTATAGTTGTCTCCGTATTTAACTAAAATTTCCAGAAATTCTACTTCTCTAATTATAGCTTTTGTTCGATATAAAAGAAGAACATGAAATCTGCAACCTATAATTTTAACAAATATCTTGAAATACTAGTATTGATATAAATTTAAATTTCAACGAAATGGAAATAAATGTACAGTAAAAACCAAAAAGAAATCAATAAAAGTATTCTGTAGGAACGTAAGTTTATTATACATACATTGTCGTTGTCTATTATATCCGATGTAGAAAAAACAACAAAATATCATTTCTGTATTCTAATTTTTAAAGTTACCTACTTGAGTTCTGACAACCTCTGTTGAAGGGCTGATGACACAGTTTCCCATACCGGAAACCATTTTTTGAAACTAAATGCAAACGACTTTAGATGCTTTATACAAGTGCAAAAAGGCCATCTCAACCACTTTTATAATGATCCATGTATACTTGTCAAAACTTCTAAGTCCCCACTTCTATTTTTTCTAAAAGTTCAAAACCTTAACATCAATGTACTAGTTGCTTAAAATTTTGCCTTCAATTTGCAATACTTACCTGTCAAGGCCAAAAAAATTGTAATCGAATATGTAATTACTCGATCGTGACCGTTTTTGTTGAAATGGACTAAGCTGGTCATACTTAACGAGAGTTCTGTTTCTTTTCACTGTATGACTTTATTTTACTTAAAACCTTTATAATTACCGCCCGAAAAACCTAAGAAGCATACCTGAATTCCTTCTAATCATTAGAAATCGCTAGATTTTCAACAAACGCAACCAAATCATCCTAGACTTTATCCAAAAAATCAATGGAACCAGAACCGGAAGTGTCCTCCCCTCAATGCCAAACTGGAACAGTGGGGAATATACATGTAATGAAACATTATGTAACTGTTGTCAGCAAGGCACAGGCACTTTCGGTAAGCCCCCTTGTCATCCTAATCTCAACCTTAACTTACACGTATAGAAGAAGATAGACCGGAGTTTGAGACAGCTTTTCCAGCAGCAGAATCTAGCGGAACTAGAGGACGACCTAGTCTCCACATGGAAAAACATTCAATAAAACAACAATTATTAGAATAATAATTGTATTTATGTATTGAATGCGATAACTCAGTTGGAGGTTTCCGGTAGGATTAATTTTGGTAAAATGTGAAAATTCTTTGATCCACGCCTTGGTTGATGGATTACGTGTGATAGAAGGTGTAAGGTCACGTGGTCAGCTCAGCGAGTCATTCATTTGTATTGTGATAACCCGCATGCTGCCCAAGCTAAAATGAGGCACGTCTATTTTGAAGATTTGTTACAACGGATGAATAATGTCATTTATTAAAATGACGGTATAAATGTGAACAATTTAACAAACAAGAAGGGGATCAGATTCACAAGCTTTGATTAGCAGTTACGTAAAATATGATAATGTCTGATCCCCCAAAACTGACTTGAAAAAAGTATCTGTAAGACAAGACAATGAAAACTTCATATGAAAAAGTTAGCAAAAAGATGGCACATCAACACAAAATAGGCCACAAAATAGAATCAAAACATCATATTAAAAAGTTAGCAAAAAGATGGCACATCAAAACAAAATAGGCCAAGGATAGAAGTGAAACAAAATACATAAAACAGTATAAACAGATCGAGTCAGAACTAATGAAATATGTGATTTTACATGACACATTAATACACATTTTTAGGGGTAGGAATGTAGGGGTGGAGGAGGGTCTTCAAAATAGACGTGCCTCATTTTAGCTTGGGCAGCATGCGGGTTATCACAATACAAATGAATGACTCGCTGAGCTGACCACGTGACCTTACACCTTCTATCACACGTAATCCATCAACCAAGGCGTGGATCTAAGAATTTTCACAATTTACCAAAATTAATCCTACCGGAAACATCCAACTGAGTTATCGCATTCAATATATAAATACAATTATTATTCTAAAAATTATTGTTTTATGTATTCTTATGCTTATATGCAAGCTCACCGCAGCTTGTTTTTGCTAATTTTGTATAAGTCAAATAAAACACTTTCATAGAGAGGAATAATGTCATTTATTAAAATGACGGTATAAATGTGAACAATTTAACAAACAAGAAGGGGATCAGATTCACAAGCTTTGATTAGCAGTTACGTAAAATATGATAATGTCTGATCCCCCAAAACTGACTAGAAAAAAGTATCTGTAAGACAAGACAATGAAAACTTCATATGAAAAAGTTAGCAAAAAGATGGCACATCAACACAAAATAGGCCACAAGATGTGACATGCAAGTCACATCCATGTTAGATGTGACATGCAGATCACATCCGTGCCATCTAAGGTCTTGTTTGTTAAATTGTTCACATTTATACCGTCATTTTAATAAATGACATTATTCATCTCTATGAAAGTGTTTTATTTGACTTATACAAAATTAGCAAAAACAAGCTGCGGTGAGCTTGCATATAAGCATAAGAATACATAAAAGAATTTTTCTTAAATGTGTGAACTCTTTGAGGAACAGATGTCTTGCTGTGAATTCGTTTGAATGGAGGATAACGAATTATTTAACGTTGTGAATTTTTAATTCTAGGGTGCCTTAACGTTTCTGCATATTGTGTTAAAGTGCTTCAATAACATAAATTAAGTGCGAGAAATTGTATTGCAACTTTTTTATGCAATATACTTATTAAATAATACTGTTAAAATAATTCAATGTAAGAGCGGTGTAAAGCAAAAACTTGCCTGGGAACTTGGAAATTTTGACTAGTATATAATTTTTCAAATTAGATGAAAAATTTCCAATTTGTAAAAGTTCTTTCATAGAAATTAATTTTATATTATGAAGCACAATCTATTCAGAAAATTCAACATAAAAGAAAAGTCTCTTGTTCTGGCATTGAATTCAACATTTAGGTATATTGACGACGTTTTATTAATTACAAGTAACATGTTTTTCTCTTACGTTCATTCTTTGTATCCATTTGAGCTCAAAATAAAAGAAACGTAGAGTCTGATAATTTGTTTTATATATGGATATTTTACAAAAAAGAACAAAACTTTTTGATAAACGTATTTATTCCAACTTTTCTATCACCAATTTCCATAAATTGTGTAGCAATATACCTTTAATCTCTTGCTTATGGACTTTGTGTCTCCCAGTTGGTTCGATACAAAAACATGTTGTACGTCCTACCAATTTTCTAAAACAAAGCTTACTAATGACAAAAAGTTTGAAGAAACAAGGATCTCAACAGTGAAGCAAAAAGTCCATATTTTGCTAGCAATATGGTCGAAACAGTGACCTTGTCGGGCGAATGTAATCAGCCGTTGAACTTAGCGTTTGCTGACGTTTTAACGGATGTCATGCAATTATTTGAACACACAAAACTACATGTATCATAATGGATTTTTCTGCTTGCCTGATCATGACAAGGAGCATACAACATGTGTGTCCGATCGACAGGGATGGTTATACCTCCATGGCACCTAATCCCGCGTTTTTATAGGTCCATGCTTGCTGTATCCCCATTTTGTATTGTTTAAATAGACTTTTGAGTTTGATTTCTGTTCGTTTTTGTCATATTTCACTGAGTTGACATGGAAAATATTATTAACTTATAGAACAAATGGTCTATGAAAATGTATGCCAAATTACATGTCTAATATAGACTACAACTATTCTTTCAAATAAATGAATAAGGGTAGTAAAAGACATATAAAAATTTCTCTGAATTTCTTTTATCTTTTTCCAGTAAAATTTCCTCCTTTTATGATTTCCCTTCAAAAATTGAAATTTTTTAAATTAAAGTTTTGTTTAAATTCATTAAAATTTTAACACAGTGTACCATAATAAGAGTACATTCATTTATGTGAAGAAATAATAATCTATGTTATCATAATCTTTTTTAGCCTGTTTTACAAAATGTAATTTTCATAACAATTTTCTTTATAAATTTCAATTAATTTTAAATGTTAATGATGTTATAAATGACCATTGCATCATACCCTTATACGGCATTCCGTCTTGGTGAATGTGTTGTATGACTCTTTGTCAAATAATTGAATTTGTCTGCGGTCGACAATTTTTTAAAAATAAATTGTAACAATAAAAACACATAAACAAATCATAAATGTATAGTCTAGACTCCATTTTCGATCTAAATGACGTGGGGATAAATTAGTCATTAGCTGTAGTTAATGCCCTGACATGTTGTTTATTATGTGCACTTTAGTTTTTCAAAAGTATTTGTAATCGTTCACTTGCATACTAATACATTTAATAAATCTTTTTCAAAATTATTCATGGCGATACTGACAATTTTTTTTTTACTTATTCCTTATTTAATATGAGAAAAAGATAGCAGTATCTATCATAAATATTACATATGTTTCAATAAATAGAGCCAAAATTGTATGTTAAAATCTAGACTACACTGTACAGTTCAGCTAATGTAGAATTCTCCTTTGAAAGTGGAAATTAGTCATTGTCTTGATGATTCGTGATTCTGTGGGGAGATATGGATTGATCATTTCTGGACTGTTCTTTTGTTCCTGGATACGGATAACGAACAGAATCCACACCTTAAACCATTAAAATAAAACCAACCAGAACGATGGAGTAGGGTGTTTATACGTCAACCGTTCAAATATCCGAGAGTATAGTCATTAGAATCATGTATCGATGAACCGGTATATTGATGGAAAAATAAAGTACATTGGCTATTTGTAATTTTATCTCGAACAAAGACATTGGAAACGTAAATATTAAGGAATATGCGTCCTCAGTTATCCTGAAAAATAAAATCTTGTTACCTTAGGTTACTCACTTACTTTTTGTTCTTATCCATTTCTGTTTGAGATAATGATTTTAAGTACGTTAACCAAATGAGCTTTAAGGACCAGTCATTCATTAATTTACATTAAAAATTTACATAGAAAAACTTCCTTTCTTATTGAAATCTTTGACGCACGATTCATAAAAGGATATTTACAACTACTGAATATTTTCTCCTTCATTTCTTAAGAAAACCCACTGCGTTAATCGCTGCATGAACTACATTAGGCATGACGCCTGTACAGATTTCTTGATCAGTGGCTGTTCCATCAATGAAACGTATAAAGACGTTCGCATCATGAATACAATAATTAATCTTTTTAATCCTACTTTAAATGATTATTTAAACAGATATAAATATAAACAATAAAATGTCTTTCTTTGTTTGTTATTACTGGAATTAACGGTCGCAGCTATTGCAGAAAAAAATTTACGCGGGTTATGTATTTTTTCTGCAACAGCTGCTTCCGTTAATTCCAGTAATAACAAACAAAGAAAGACAGTTTATTGTTTAAAACGATAATATATACATGCTATAGATTAATCTTTGTATTAAATGCGAACTGTGTTTTGTGTGAATTGTAGTTATTACTTCCGTAAATTTAGTTTTTGTATTTAGAATATTCTCTAGCTGCAGAACTGTAGCTCTCCGAAAAAAATATATTGACAGACCGGAGAGCTGCAGTGCAACCGAGCGTGAAACCTGTATATTTATTTCGCACAAAAAGTTGCGCCTAGTTCTGGATTAATTCTTCCAAATTCTTACCCCATTCGCGAAAAAGATCAATTTTAAAAAAATGCTTAGTTCTCTACGAAATACTCTCGTAGTTGACATCTGCAAGAAGTAACTTGGACCGAATTATCTTGCACCAAAATGGCAGTATAAATAAAATTAATGAATGTTTTCTTGTGGAATAAATGAAAAATATGTCAGGAACTCAAGGTAAGTAATATTTTGAGATAACATGGAGAAATAAATCGAGAGACAGCGCACTTTTTGTGCGCAATAAATATACAGTTTTTTCAATAAGTGGTACTGTAGCTCTCCGGTATGTCAATATATTTTTTCGGAGAGCTACAGTTCTGCAACTAAATATTTTCAAAACAATCTAATGGACATATATATGACTCACAGATATTGTAGATCATAAAATAGATTACTTGTATTGTAATTCGTAAGCACATATACAGCTTAATGGATTGTATACATATACAACAATAAAACTTGTTTATAAAAAAAAAAACATTTATAATTGAAAAAAAATTGGCGTGATTAAATAAAACATCTACTATGTTGAAAATTATCATAACATAATTATTTACATGGATTACCTTTAATTAAAATTATAAAAAAAAAACCGTAAACAGAAAATATACAATGATGCCATTATAGAATTTTTCAAATTAGACATCTATTCTTAGAAGTGTGAATTTGATAGGAAAGGAGATCGGAAACAAATTCGGCACCCGTCCGTCGGCGGTCTCTTGTCCCAATTTTAAGTATAACGCTCTACAGAAGCATAGCGCAAGGAGACTTAAAATAATCCCAAAGCAGGCAAGAATCACGGAATAAGGGACCTCGAGTTCTATCGAAATATTTTCAGAATCCAGGATTGATTTGATAGCGTCTATATCATCCTTCACTTCTGTGTTTGCTGCGATCATCCGAATAACCAGGATTAACTCCAGCACAGCTTAAAAACAAAGAAAATTATTTATTTCTGAAAAATATCACCACGATTTCTTTATATTCGAGTTCATATTTTCAAGATATATCACTATGGTACCTTGGTAAATAAATTAACTTGTCAAGTAAAGGAAGGATAAAAGCCCTCTTAAAAGATAAAACATGATTTTTTTTTTCAATATAAAATGCTGAAATTTTTTAAACATGTCAAACACGTTTTCCGTCAATGGGATAGAACTGTGCAAAGCAATATGCAGTCTACTTAATCTTCCATCTTTGGAATCTTTACTTCTGTAATATTTTACATGCTTTAGAACATATTCAGATGTATTTTAGAATTGAAGACTTCTTACCAGCGAAAAGCATGAAACCCCCTCCAGTGACAACTGTTGAAGATTTTTCAAAGTTAAAAAGAAGACATAGGAACCCCAAAGCACAAAAGCATAACGCTGAAATGCTTTCACCTTTTATTTCAGACAGTCCAGCTAATGGAATGAAATATTAGACGAAGGAATTAATTATCTGATAAAATACTTTGAAAAATTATTGCAGAAAAATCCATTTACCAAAGATTTAAAAGCATAAAATTCTTTAAATATCTGATAATTAAATTAACGTAGTTTATTGAAAGATTCCACCATGTCTTTTATCTGAATTTTGAAAACAAATTCATTGTAAAAGCAGTTTAAATATTAGAATAACTGGGTTCAATGTGGAACTTTTTTGTGTTCTACTTACGTAGACTATCTGTCGTGTCTTTAGACATTCTTTTGAGCTTTTTATAATTGATTTTGACACATTTTCCAGATGCACACACTTTCCAGTGAAATATACTCATCTCTATGGAATATTTTATCTGAAGAGAGTTTTTTTCTATTTACTTAAGTATTTTGAAAAGAACACGTAGAATTCTCTTACAAAAAATTATTTCATATTTCATTTGAAGAGATATACGTATATATCATTCATGTAAAAAGTACACATGTTATTTTCCAACAAAGAAATAGTAGATGAAATAGTAAATAAAAGTTTTTATCAATTTTAATCAAAATATTTTTACTATAGATTTCACAGTGTTAATTTAACATTTTTCAGTTCATAAATGCACATTTTCTTTATTTTAAATTGATCTATTTCAAAATTATTCACATGACTACCCCGTTTTACATCCCACTAAAACTCAAAAATGATACCTTATTTCTTAATTGAATTTTTGGGCTTTATGGTACATGTATCAGCTAAAGTCATATCATTAAAAATGTGAAATTGTCAATTTTCGTGGGGTTTAATTTTAGTTGTTTTCGAAGTGTGAAGAGACCCAGGAATTTGTGACCATCACGAAATGTAAAAGGTGACATATATAGCTACTCAACAAGTCTACATTCACGAAATCAAATTCCCAAGAAAAAAGACTTTTCCTCAAACCATGAAAATTTGACCCCACGGAAATATGTGATTTTACGGTATTTTTTGAAATTAGAAAATGGATAAATGCTTTATTTGTTTTTCGTTAATATCTCATACTAAACGGGAAAAAAGAAGAATTGATATTAAAGCATTAAGTCTTATGGTCAGGATCTTTATTAATCTGTAGGTACTGTTAAAAACTTCAATCATTAATAAGAACAAATATTATTTCTAATACAATATATTACCGTTTCAGTCCGCGTCAATGAATCTTTTTTCAATTTGAAATATTCAAATCTGTCATACTGAAAAAATAACAAAAAGAATTCTTCCATTTCTGTGAATATAACTTTGATAATTGTAAATTTATTGACAAAATTTGGCTTGTGGTCATATTCTTCTTGCTATAACCTAATGAAATCTTAATGAATTGTTTAATAAGCATGGTTATCAAAAATATCTAAGCAAGAAAAATCAACAGTCTTTCATATGTATAATCATGTTGTGAACATACCGCCCCAACATGCTTTTAAAGATTAAAAAGAAATCATGTACACTGTACGTAGCATCTCATTTCAATGACTTACTTTGTTAATTGTTTTTGTTTCCTCCCATCTTAAGATAAACCACCCAGGAGAAATCATGGCCGCAAGCCAAAAACAGAATGTCACAAACATCAAGAACAAAGCCACCATTTTCGGTCTGGTCTTGCATATTTCGACAATCTGAAAATAACATCTAACTAGGTTTACTATAATTAACCTAACAAGCAAAGGAAACATCCAAGCATTTGGGAAAAATAAAGTATTCAAACTTGAGCATCATTAATGTGAGTTAAAGTATATGTGGTTAGTCTACTTTTGGACCATTCACCCAACAAACCTTTTCTGTAAACTTCTGTTCTTCGTGTTGTTCGTGTTCAGGTTCTTCATGTTCTTCGTGTTCTTCATGTTCTTCATGTTCTCTTTCCTCCATTTGTAAAACAAGTGAACCCTTTAGTGTAGTTAAGCCCATATATATACTCTTCCTGGATCATGTGATGTTATGCAGCCACTATTGGTATCTGAGATCTAGACCCACCATCAGTCTCTATTGGCAGATTTTAATATTCTATATTATTGCTAAGGGCTGATGCAGAATTTTCCAACTCTGAACAATACAATACATATCATTTTCCATATCGTTCTTTCCGCAACACCTCGTATATATGCCTACAGATAGAGTAAAAGAAATGAATATCTTTTTGGTAATTCATCATATAAAATCAATAAATTTCTGAAGTTCTGTAAGGAATAAAAGGGATGCAGACATATCAAAACATTGAACTTATATCAAAGTATGAAATAAATGCAGACCCTCTACTCAATAATACTTATAATTCCAACTCCTCTCTAAAATTACCACGAAACGCAGGAAATTTAATTTAGAGACTTCATTTGGTGCACCAATACTAGAATCACTAGCTGTTTAAAAAAACGCTTTTCAATGAATAGTGAAATCATTAAGACAAGTCATTGAAAATTTATTAAGCGTTTTATTGTTTCATTCCAAACACCAAGGACATTACATATTGAATAGCCATTGTATTTGTAGAGAAAACTCTTGCGTATCGAATCAATTAAAAATTAAAGAAAATACAGATGACACGTATCATGGCTTTTCTAAATGGAACTGCGTCAATCTTCTTAAATTATTTAAAAAATTTCCTTAAAAAAGTAATAGATTTAATTTTTTTTTTCTTCAAAAATTAGAATAGATCCTAACCTCTGATTTAAAATGCTATTTTATGAAAGCTATGCTTCATAAGATTTTAATTTGTTTTATGGCATTGTGGGATTATACATGCCATGTATCTTACGTTTATTATTTTTATTTTATTTATTTATTTTTTGCAAATGTTTTCAATTACACCATTTATTTTTCAAAAATCAAGAATATTGTTCGATTTCACAAAGTCTATTTTGCTATACTTAGACTCTCAAAGGAAAAAATTAATAGGAAATGATCGCACTTAGATTTTACTCATATTTGATTGATTGATTGATTGATTGTATACTGTTTAACGTCCCTCTCCAGAATATTTCACTGATATGGAGACGTCACCATTGCCGGTGAAGGGCTGCAAATTTAGGCCTATACTCGGCACTTACGGCCTTTGAGCAGGGAGGGATCTTTATCGTGCCACACCTGCTGTGACACGGGGTCTCGGTTTATACGGTCTCATCCGAAGGACCGCCCCATTTAGTCGCCTTTTACGACAAGCAAGGTGGTACTGAGGACCTATTCTAACCCGGATCCCCACGGGGTACTCATATTTGAAAAGGGACATTGGAACTAAATAAGTTAATTTTTCATATGGACAGGGTCAATAGATACACTGTACCGTGAGATAAAGTTAAAGTAACGCTTTGAAATTAAACTGACCCTCCGAATAAGAATTCGAACAACAAGACCACTATTATTTAAGAAGGATATGGACATAACGAACAGAATTCAATCTCAAAGTCCATTAAACAATACAAAACAAGAGCAGAGCAAACATGGACCTCTGAAACATCAGAGGTGGGATCAGGTGTCATGGAGGAATGAGCATCCCTTGCTGACCGGTCACACCCGCCGTGTGCTAATTGTCATGATCGTGAAATAACGGAAAAATCCGTCGTCAATTCAGTGAATAAATAATGGACTAACAATTGGTATGAAAAACGTCAGTCAGCATTTGACTCAATGATAAATTTCATTTGCTGACAAGGTCTTTGTATCGACCATAGAACTTACGAAATGATGACTTTAAACGAGACTGCTGATATACTTGTTTCATCAACTTGCTTGTCAATAATTTACCTCGTTTCAGAAATTATTCATACGTAGAGCATGCTCTTATGTATCGAATCAACTGAGATACATGTATATACACTCCGTATGCAGGTGATGAAGGTATATTGCTGCATAAGTAAGGGAAGTTGACGATAGAAAAGTTAAAGTCGTCACGTTTATCATATAGCTTGGTTGTGAGGTTACCATTAACGTCTTTTTCAAGTAAAATACCCAAGTAAAAAACAGATGTGTCAAACTCTGTGGTATCTTTTATCTCAAGCTCTCCAGGATATATCGTATCGACGTAGGAATGGAAATCACCATTGTTAATTGACAATACGTCGTCGATATATCTGAAGGTTGAGTTGAAGGCAAGTGTTTTCTTCTTTTCACGCATAAGATTTTGCATAAATTCTGCTTCATATGAATACAAAAATAGGTCTGCTAATAAGGAGCGCAATTGGTTCCCATGGGAATTCCAATAGATTCCCATAGACCTGGTCTCCAAAAACAACATAGATTTTGTAAATCAGAAACTCAAACATCTTGTTGATGTCAAATTCAGATTACTTGTGTGTACAATTAGAATTTTTTTTAACAAAATAATTTTGCAAATGACCAATGACCAGGAAAGTAATTTACGAGTTCCATTTTTATTGAAAAAGCAGATGTTAATGATATAAAAAAAAAAGCCTGGGTTTTAATTTATCATGGGCAATGGTTGTGTATAAAAATGAAAAGTCGTAAGTTTTTACGCTGTTGATTTTGGTAAAATCTTGTGATTTCAAATTGTCCAAAAGTTCTTTTGAATTTTTTAGTATTCACATCTGCTTCACACCACTTCTTGAATATATGGTTGAACAGTATTCTTGAAGTTTTTCTTCACTACTGTCAATATCTTAGTGAGGAGTAACGAAAGAGGCTTGGTTGAACATTTACTGGAACCCGCAATGTATCTTTGTTAAGAAAAATTAATGTTATACAAGTAACTGTTTTTGAGTTCTTACACTTTTTTGCTCTTCTCAGACTTTTGCTTTTTTTGTCAAGTGCAGCTTATTGCATATGTTAATTCGTTCTGAGGCTTTATAGCAATGGATTCAAGTTTCATTAATTGTTTGAATTACAGACAAACGCGGATAACTACATTTTTTTTTATATTTTGAATCAATTGTTACATATTCTTACACGCTGTCGTTTTCACTCAGTTTTCGAAACATAGAGTGACCATTGAGTACATGTACTTAGTTTGTTCTGAAGAATAGTGTTAACTATATATACCCTCAAATTGATTCCTATCAAATTTTCTGTAAGTCTTTAAGTCAATCAAACATCATAAGTGATAATTTGTTGAATTTTGGCAAATAGAACATTGGTTGTTGTAAGTCTTTGTCGCCAAGGACGGTACCCATTTTTGATGCTCATTATATCATTTTGTTCATTGAAATCCACCTGCTCATGTGTCTATAAAACAGACATTGGATGCTTTAAAGTTTACAAATTTCAGTGAATATTTCTTTGGGATTCTTAACTTAATGCAATGTCTCCTATAGCCCTTGTTTTCCAGATTATCACAATTAAACTACATGTATGTGATGGAAAGTGGTCACATAAACTGTTATAAATTCATTCAAGATTTTAAAATAATGAGAGAAAGTCAAACTTAATGTTATATGATATCTTTGTTGTATGTCATAGAATTCAGTACAATATTTATAGAACAGCCCTCGTATATTTAAGGGGTTTTGTTCAGATTCGTGTATTAAGAAATGGTCATTTTAAAACAAATCAAAAAAAAAAAAAAAAAAAATTCAATGCATTGATTGTATTTAATTAACAATGATTAATGTATTTTAATAACAATATCAATTACCATGCGAAAAACGTAAAATGTGGTTTGAAATACATTTTTTTTACAAGTACATGAAATTTTTTTGGATATACATGGGAATTTGTAACTTCGACCTCATTCAAGTAGTTGGGACTCACATTAATGATTACTGAATTAAAACTTTCACGAGTTTAAACTACAAAAAAACCATGAGAATTCAAAATACTTCCTCATTTCAGGGTTAATTTAGAAATTTTTATTATGATTCCAATCAAAAAAGGAAAGGGCGCGAAGTTCTGTAACAATTTTCAACAACACCTGATACCACTGAGTTCTTATTTTAGTAGAGATTATGCAAAAAAATAATTATTTCGTATAAAATCATCTTAATTAAAGGAAATAGATTCTTACTTATAATCATCCCGAATGTCTAAAGATCAATTAATATCATTAAACGATTCCGGTTCATTAAAAGTTGCAGAGTTCAAATTTTGAAACTCATAACTGGTATTTTGAACTTAATTAATTTAGATTTTATACTAATATATTTATTTTTTGCATTTCCAATGTATTTTCTTCCATTTTTTTTTTAATTTCCTCTCGTTGAATTTCGACATAAACCCATGTGCACAGGCACTTGTTTCTGAAATGAATTTTTAACCCATGGTATAATAATCTAATTAATAATGGTTAAAAATTATTTCCCAAGCAAGTGCCTGTGCATAAACCCCATGCATTCAAAAGAGAAATGAGGGGAAATCTTCGTAGTCTCTCTTCAAAAATTCATCTATACTAGACAAATTCTTTTTTAAAATATGTCATATGCAGTCACATATTGAACACAAAAATACATGTACAGTGTACACGCAAATTTCTTCCTTATTTTGATTTGGTGGATCTATGGGTATAATGAACAAATACTGCACGTGTACTGTTGTTAAATTATATTTTAATCATATTATTCAATCACTTAAAAATGTTGACAAGGGCAATAACTCCTTCTCAGATATCTTCTTTACGGTATACTTCTTATGTGAAACATTTTCCCTGATAATCACGTATTTCGGAACTTTCAATATCTGAATTATGCATTTGAACCAGTGTTTTCATAATTTTATAACACAGTTTATAAAGCATAATTATACGATGTTTTTATGTTGACATATACTTTTTATGATATAGTTTATTTAAGCCTATATAGGCTATATATATCCCATCTCCAAAAATATGGCGACCTAAGCATTTTTGCAATAATTTAATTGGTAAAAATTTTAAATAATAAAAAAAATGCAGTGTTTGTACTTTGAACCATTAAAATTCTTAGTGTGGAAAACCTTAAAATACATATTCTTTTTTTCTAAATGAGCGTAGTCTTTCGGTGAAAATTTGCATATATATGTTTGACCGATATATTAATAGATGTATATTTGTTATGGTTTTGAAAATGAACATGCTAATTTGTTTATTTTCATAAAATTAAAAATTCTTTAAAGCAACGTATTACTCTCCTCATAAATGAGGAGAGTAGCGTATCAGAATCCCTTGGCTAGTGAAGATTACGTAGGCCTATATATAGAGAAAATAGAAAAAAA
>NW_026930436.1:0-41782 GCF_032062105.1 Saccostrea cuccullata | reverse complement strand
TTTTGTATAAAAAACGTCATTTTTCCCCCCCTTTACCCCCCGGGGGCAAAATCAAATTCCGAAACCTTACTGCACATCTACATGACACCCCCAACCATCTCCCAAAGGATGATTAAGCTACTGTGAAAAATGTAGGAGGAGTTCAGGGAAGAAGGGGCTTTTTGTATAAAAAACGTCATTTTTTGACCCCCATTTGATCCCCCCGGGGCAAAATCAAAATTCCGAAACCTTACTGCACATCTACATGACACCCCCAACCATCTCCCAAAGGATGATTAAGCTACTGTGAAAAATGTAGGAGGAGTTCAGGGAAGAAAAGTGTGACAGACGGACGGACGGACGGACGGACGGACATGAGTAACAACAATATACCCGAACTTTCTTTCGAAAGTGCGGGTATAATGATGTATTGTGAGTTATGAAACACAAGTTAATCTTTTAATATTCATTATTACAGAGAATGGATTTGACTGCACTCATGCGTAATCACAGTATAAAGGATTTTAATCTAAAAAGTATGTATGAATTGATTTTTTATCATATATTTATGCATGATCATTAAAATGCAGATACATCATTATCTGAGTTTAGATGACGTGTCAGCAGATTCTCGGAACAAGTGATTTTCTTCTTTAAAAATCTTAAAAGGAAATTAAACTGAAAACAATGTTGAATTATTCTAGTCATTTTGTTGCTATATAAATTAATATGTCTTTTCTTTTTCATATTCAAATTTCAAGACAAAAAAAAAGAAAACAAAGAAAAAACATTAATTAAAAGATAAATACAAGCAGAAAATAGAGAAAAACTCCCAAACTAATGTATTCATATACATGTACTTGTTAGCAAGTCAACAAGATAAAATGAATTATAATGTACTTCTGAGTAAATTATTTTAAATAAGATTAAAAAAAAATTAATATGACTGAAGTTGCAGTATAAGATTTTATTTTTCATGATTTCTTAATGCACTACTTTTGGGAGAAAAAAAAGGTGAAATTAAAGCCAATTATACATGAAAAGTGAAATATAATCACAATCAAAAACAGTTTAAATGTGTAATAACACAAAATTTACAATATAAATGCTTATCTTTTTTTTCAGGACAACCCTGCTCATTTCAGCTGTACAGATTGCAGTTCATCTCATATGCTGTTAGACTAAATAATGAAAGATGTTCAAACCAGTTTTAAAGAGTCCTAAGTCTGAAATCATGGAGCTTTTATTAAGGAGATCAGTGCTTTTTTCTGTGCATTGTTGACATTTGTGATACTGTTCGGTTTATGACCATCTCTCTGACAATAACTCTGACACTTGAAATTCAGTTTGAGCGACAGATAAGGAAGTCAAATAATATGCATGTAAAACATTATACAACTGTTATAAAAACATTGATAAACTTAAATTTAAACAAAGTACATGTACATGTATCTGTGATCTTGGCATTGAAATTCATCCTGTACATGGATACTTTTAATGAATTTGTCTCATGGTAATGGAATATTAATTTGTTAAACATTGTTGAGGAATCACCCTGAATAAAAATATTGTGAACTTGATCAAATATTTTTTCCTCATTTAAACACTGACAAATTTAAGATCAAATGTCAAGGTCAAATACAAAGTTTACTCAAGAAAGTGTGATAATTGATGTAAATACTGTGAATTCTTTTGCATGTTTTATAAGATCTAAGGAACATGTGTGGATCATTTTAATGTCTCTCAATCAGACACTAATGAACATTAAAGATCAAATGCCAAGGTCAAATACAAACTTGGCTTACTCAAGAATGAGTTATAAATACTGTGAATTCTTAATTTCTTTGCATGTTTTATAAGATATAAGGAACATGTGTGAGCTCACTACAATATTTATTGCTTTCAATCTGTCTGAGTCTGACAATGAAGATTTTGGAAATATTTTATATTAAACATAAATTATTAAATTTTCACACATAAAACAAAATTGGAAATTGAAATACATTTGTACGGCATTGAACTGACCATAAACTGAGAAGAAAATGAAGTTAAATAAGAAATTTGACATCCTGAATATCTTGAATTTTTTTCAGCAACTATATATTTTGCATGTTTGTAAAATATTCATATAAGAATAAATTAATATGAATTTAAATTGAAAAAAATCATACATTTAGATTTAATATTTGATATAATAAGACAATTTCACATTTAACATGTTTAATATGTGAAAGTCAAGATATTCTAGATCTATATTTTGACTTATCTGTTTGGTTTATGGTCTAATCATATCTTCTTTTTTATAACCGCGTACAGAAAAACATGTTATTTCTGGCCATGTCTCCCGATCATTGTTATAGTTAAAAAATTTTTTTAAAAAGTCTAGGTATATTTTTTTCATTAATTCTTTCTTCTGGATGCCCACATTCTTTACAGATGTTCGCAAAATCAGTACTTGCCCACGTTTTATAACAATCTGTTTGTTTACATTTATTTTTAACATGGTAATGATAATCCTAAATTTAAAATGTGCGGTGTGTCAGGAATTATGGAATGTCGATCTGGATTATTTTTATCCATTAAAATATATAACACTTAAATGAATACCATAACTATATCTGATTTTTTTGGTGGTCATTCCGTTTTTTTCGTTTTGTCAAATTAATTCCTAAATATTAAAAAAAAAAACTGAGAGTTGCAGGATAGGATAGGATAGGATTAGACTGAAATCACAGGATAGGATTATGGATGCAGGATTCACGATAGGATAGGATAGGATAGAATTGTCAACTTATAGGATAGCAGCACTGTACACATCTGATCTTGCAAGTCAGGCTGGAAACTAAGTTTCTCTGATTAACGCTCGCTAATCTTCACCATTTATGAATGTGGTAGTCAGCGCATTCATCAGCAAGATCAAAATATATCTCTGCAAATGTTTTTTCTTACCGCCATTCTGTCAAACACTTAATTCAGTTCCTAATCTCAATCAACAACACGCTTAATAATAGCACTGAGAAAAAGGAAAACCAAAGTGTTTAAATGACCTAACACATTTTTTATTTAAAACAGAAAAAATGGGAAAAAAGGACAAGAAACAAATCAAATAAAAATTGTAAATGAAAAGTATACTTTTAATATATTTTGAGTCAAGCTAATTTTCATGGATCGGTCGGCAAAGGGCAAACAAACAATCTGGTAAACAAAGCCGTCAACCACACTTGTTACTAGTATTAAGAATTTTTATAGATGAACACTTTCAATAAACACTGTCACTGTGTAACATGCAAAAGTAATTTTTGTTAAAATTTCCAATTAATAAGTACAATTACATGTAATGTCTACTAGTATTTCTAAGTTTGAATACTTTTATACAAGGTTAGTTCTTACCGGAAAAATATATTAGTTACACAGACTGACTCATAAACTATTTATCAATTTGTATTTCCTATTGTACTTGTTTTGGGACTACTTATCAGAAGTTTTGTAAACATGGTAAATGCAGATTGACAAATTCCTTTCTCCATCAGTAAATACGATCAATAGACTGATGCCAATTAGTTTCATTCACCTTGTTTGTAAATATGCACCCTTATCATTCTTTCACGTTTCTATCCCCCTTTTCCTCCCTTTCCTTAACATTGGGCATTCATTTGATTCCTTATAGATGTTTTTGTACGATTACGGTAAAAGATAATAATCTAAATATACTTACAGATAACTGTCAGGGTCTTGGAGATAAAAATAAAATATTAGATGTTTTTAAGACTTTAAGAAAAAAAGAACTATTATGTTTATTTTCTGCAAGACACACACTTCGTTAAAAGTGACGAAAAATTTATCCAAACACAGTGGGGCTATCGGGCATTTTTCAGGTCGTATAAGTCTAATTCACGCGGTGTTGCTATTCTTTTTAATAATAATTGCGAAATAGATATCCACAAACATTTAAGCGATGAAAATAGAAATTACATAATCATAGACTGAACTATTGAGGGTATGAACTTTATACTTGTAAATATTTGTAACAGGGTTGATGGTAATAATGAAAACGCCTGTCAGGGTTCGTACTGTTTATTAATTGTAGTGGAAATAATTAAATCTAATATTGCCCTGAAATAAATAATAACAATATTGAAAATGTCATAAAATCATAAATGCACAATTCAATATTATACACAATGCTGCATGAAGGGAGGTAATTTTTTTCATTCATTACACATCTTGACATATAATATAATACTCCCTTAGAATTTACACTGTGCATATAATTAAAATACTTTACAACAAAATATGTATTACTATTAAAGCTATAATATCTTCATAGACATTATGTACCTTTTACTAATTAAAACAATAGATCATAAAAACAATAGCATACCATTCTGAGGGAATAGGCAAGCTCCCATGGTTAAATATCATAAAGTAGTACAAGGCTGGGAGTCCAGATGATAACTATAAATTATCATAAACCTTATATAATTCTCTGATCATAAAACATATGTTCATATTATCTAGATCATAAAATACCACAACTTTACTTCTAATAACTAAGTAAAAAAAAAAACTGACTTCCAAAATCTCTCTTACTGTGCAAAAGTGCTATGGAAATTAATATTGCAAGAATTATAGATTTCACATTAAATGAACTATATATTAAAGATATGTAAAAGTTAGTAAATAAATATTAACTTACCAGAAGATGAAGAGAGTCTCGGTCAGAATGTCAAATTTGTCATAAACAAAATCAATGGAACCTCTCTACAAACAATCTGGACAAAGAGTGGACCAGAAAGACCAATAACACTTTGGAGGGAATTTGACAAACCAATAAAACACAAGAACACAAAACTAAAACCCAATAGAAACAAATGACTTATAGAACGTATGGCCAGGACCTGAATTATAACCTTAAGGCAATAACAGGGTAGCACCGTCTGTTACACCTGAATGGCCATACACTTATCTAATAAGCTGAAATAAAAATATATACAAACAGAATACAAAATAATTTGATATTTATTAATTAATTAGAAATAATTAATTAATAAATCATCACTCTTACATACTCCCCCTCCTTTTGAAATGACTTCCACGTCGTTTAAAGGAGGCTTACCTCGATAACTGCTGAAAAATAATCTTTAAAATCAGAATATAGTACAAAATAAAATTTTTCTGTAATCCTTTTCAAAAACACCTTCGACATCTCTTTCAATTCAGACGCCATTTCTTTAAAACATTCTGCCTTCTTCGTCCAATCTAAAACCTGTTGTTTGCAAATAAAATCACCCATCCAACCTGGTTTCTTCCGTAATCTACCTGATCTTCTGGGCATTTCTTCTTCGTCTTCATCTTTATCATCTTCTTCAAGTTAGGACTGTTTACACTGAATGTAGTATTCAGATCATCATCTGAATCATGTACTGCACTCTCATCATGTGCATCATCAGCATCATGGACTGCATTCTGGTCATGAGCGTCATCAGCATCATTGACTGCACTCTCATCATGTGCATCATCAGCATCATCAGCTGCGCTGGACTCTGGATCATCAGATGCATCAATATTCTGACTGGAAGCGTCCTCCCCTGATCCATCCTCCAGGTGCTCCTCACCTTCCTGATCGTCACCAGTAACAGTGGAAGCATTCTGACCTTGATCTACAGCGGGTGTGTGTTGCAATGGCACTGTGTGATTTACTGTGCTGAAACAATACTCGTTGTCTAGGTCCTCTGTATCACTTTGATTCTGTGTTGTCTCTGTGTCTCTGTCTTGTCTATCCTTTCCTGGACGTTTACGCCTAGGTGCAGGAACAGGTGAAGCGAACTTGGACCCAATAGGTAATAACAGGTTTCTATGCAAAATCCTGATTCGTCCTTGACCATCTTCTCTTTTCACCTTAAAGACAGGAACTGAACTGTTAGGTTGCCCTATGATTTTATATGGATGATCTTCCCATCCGTCCTGAATCTTGTGTTTTCCGTCAAATTTAACAACTTTGATCAAAACTCGATCTCCTTCTTGTAGAGTACTTCCTCTTACTTTGGTGTCATAATATAACTTCTGTCTTCCTTGAGAATTTTTGAGGGCAGTTTGGGCCTGTTGGTATGCATTTTGGAGATTCTTCTACAATTTCTGTATATAAGAAGAAGTTGATTTCTGTCAATTCCAAAGATGAGTTCTATGGGTAAAATGGGGTCTCTGCCGAACATAAGGAAATATGGCGAATATCCTGTAGAGTCATGAATCGTTGAGTTGTAGGCCTGAACTAATGGACTGATGTATTTCTTCCAGTTGTGTTTTTGCTCTGGGTCTAAAGTTCCTAACATAGAGATGAGTGTTCGGTTAAACCGTTCAGTAATTCCGTTACCCATAGGATGATAGGGTGTGGTCCTAGACTTAGAAATTCCAAATGTTCTTTTATAATGCTGCTACAGAAGTTTGCTCTTTGGTCGGAATGTAGTTTCTGTGGTATTCCATAGTGGACAATAAATTTATTGTAGATAGCATCAGCAGTTGTCTTTGCTGTTTGGTTCCTAGTGGGTACGGCGATGGTAAACTTCGTAAAATTGTCTGTCATCACTAGGATATTCTGAATATTCCCCTTTGATGGTTCTAAGGTCATGTTATCCATACAGACTAACTCTAGTGGCTCTGTTGTTACAATGTTGACCAATGATGCCCTCTGATTATCAGGTGTCTTAAACTTGATGCATCTCCCACATTCGTCTATCCACTTGGAAATATCTGCATACATTCTCGGCCAGTAGAATCTTTCTCGAACCAATGCTGTTGTCTTGTGCCTTCCAGGGTGGCCCATGTTGCTATGTAAATGTTGCAGTATCACTTCACTGTATTTACATGGCACAACAAACTGCTTCTGAGTAGTACCCTCTCTCTGTGTTTCTCGTACAAGTATACCATCCTCTAACTTCACCTTCTTATAATTCTGGTGTAGAATTGCCTCTGCTTCACACCTTGCTGAGTTTCTTGGAGGTCTCTTCCCTTCTCTAACATAGTCTATGACAGATGCAATGTATGGATTTTCGTTCTGGATCTGTCTCAGATCAATATGGCTGCCATTGTCATCTAAAACAGGAATTTGCAACTGTTGGTAAACAGAAGGTGGAACAGGGAGTGTCTGGATATAAGGCTGCTTTTCTCCTGTGTCTGTAATGGCTCGAACAGCTTCAGCATCAAGCGTCTCTGTCTGTACTGGTAACCTAGACAAAATATCAGCATCTATGTTTGACTTACTTTGTTTATAGGTGATACTGAAGTTATACGAGGATAATGCAGCTATCCACCTGTGTCCAGTGGCGTCTAACTTCGCCGTAGTCAGCACGTAAGTGAGGGGATTGTTGTCGGTAAATACAGAGAATTGGGTTCCAGTCAAGTAGTCCGAAAATTAAATTTCTCTGTAACTGCCCATTTAAGAGCAAGGAACTCCAGGTTGTGAATGGGATAATTCCTCTCCGACTTTGTCAGACCCCTACTGGCATAGGCAATGACTCTCTTTGTTCGGTCTTGATCCTGATATAACACAGCTCCGAGTCCACTGAGGCTAGCTTCTGTGTGAAGTTCAAAGGGTTTTCTAAAATCAGGATATCCTAGAACTGGGGCTGCTGTTAGACATTCCTTGAGTCTGTTGAATGCATCATCTTGATATGGTCCCCATTGCCAACTTGAAGGAAGTGCCTTTTTTCCTCTCGACTTCTTACTAGTGGCCATAATGTTGATTAAGGGACGCGCAATCTTAGAGAAGTCATGTATGAATTTCCTATAGTATCCTGAAAATCCAAGAAATTGTCTAACCTCTTCAGGAGTCTTAAATTTGGGCCAGTTTAGACCTTTACTTACTTTTTCTGGGTCGGCCTGCACCCCATCCTCTGAAATGATATGTCCAATGTACTTGACCCTTGTCATCATGAAATGACACTTCTTAGGAGACAGCTTCAGTCCGAACTTCCTAAACCTATCAAAAACAAGTCTGAGGCGGTCAAGGTGTTCCTCAATTGTCCTGGAAAAGATTATAACATCATCAAGATATTTGTAACTAATTTTTAAATGAAGATCTCCAAGACACTGCTCTTGAAGTCTCTGATAAGTCGCCGGAGCGTTCGCAAGTCCAAAGGGCATTTTGTTGAACTCGAAAAAGCCTAGCGGACCAACTATAAAGGCTGTCCTTTGTTTGTGCTCCTCTAAGATCTCTATCTGGTGATACCCAGATTTCATGTCGAGGACTGTGAAAAAGCGATTACCAGACAGGGAATCCAGGATCTCATCAACCCGTGGTAACGCATAGTTATCCCTAACTGTCCGTGAATTCAGTTGCCTGTAATTGACACACATTCTCAATGTACCATCATGCTTTCTTACCAATGCCACATTAGATGAGAATGGTGAGTTGGAAGGTCTAATCACTCCACTAGCAAGCAACTCCTTAATGTGTGTTCTCACTTCTTCTATCATGGCAGGTGGTGTACGCCTATAACGCTGTTTGAATGGTGTCGAATAAGATAATTCAATATGATGGAATACTTCATTCGTTGTACCAATATCTGTAGATCCTGTGGAGAAAACATCTTGATACTCACTTATGATCCTCTCGCAGCTCTGTCTCTCTTCTTCAGACAAAGTATCAGATAAGTTGATCTTCTCCAAAATAGTGTCCAATCTACATGGTGCATCTGGGCTGGTAGATGGTAGATTTAGTAATGTAACTGGCTGCATCTCACATAACAGCGCCTTAGGTACAACAGATACTGTCCGGGTTGTTACGTTGTTGACTTCAACGGGTACAAGGTTGGCATCCTCAAAATCATAATAGTGTAAACTGGGAGTAATATCCAGATCTGAAGGAATGCAGGAACCTGAAGTAGCATGAATCATTGCCAGCACTCTCTGATATGGAATCTTCTTATCCATATAGGTATTTATCAATACCTTTCCATTCGGTGGAATAAGGATTCTGGATGACTCAGTTGACTTCAGTACCGATAATCTGTTTCTGTTTCTCTCTAGTTGTCTGTTCCTCAAGGTAAGACATCTAAACGTCAAATACCAAGGAGTGTGTATGTCCGTTTTCTGTAGAAATCTGGTACCATACTCTGACATTGTAATCTTCATCAGGTTATCCAGTAGATTGGTACATCAAAGTACTGGCACTCGTGAATTGTACTTGCTATCAGGAACAACCAAAAATAAGCACTGTTTCAAAACATCAATAGATGAAAGTCCATAAGTGGCTAAGTCTACTACAACAAAGCCCATGTAAGGCATCAACTGCCCATCCGCACATTCACTATCTATCTGCTCATCTAATGGATGCAACTCTGTTGTTCCCTGCAGATGTGTGGTATAAAATGACTGGGATATTGTAGAAACAGTAGCACCAGTATCGAGTATTGCCAAACATGATATTCCATTTATAGTCACTTGTACTTCGTTGGCTGTCCCTACTATTTGTGAGCTGATGGGACCACGGTTTTGTCGGCCAGACCCTTGTCCCCAGGATTCGGCCATCTGTAGTTTAAATTCCTCCTGTGGTCTACCCTTACTCGACAACCAACTGCGATGTGGCCCTCCTGACCACATTTATAACAGACAATACTACCACTCCTCCGAGGCATCTGTTGCCCTTGATCAACATCAGTGACTCTTGGTTCAGGCATTCTTGGAGTATAAACTCTACCACGACCTGAGAACTGTCCTCTTCCTCTCTGATAGAGATGTCTACCTCTGTAGTTAATTGATCCATGAGAGGGTGGATTGTAGTAAGATTTTTGTGTTGTTCTCAGCTGTTTATTTGAGCCTGCAGGGCTTACAAACTTACTTTCCAAAGTGTTCATTGTCTCAGGCTGAGATACTCCTGCTTTTGCAATTGCTGGCTTTGACTTCACTTTTCCTTGAGCTGGATGTTCATTGTTCAGTCTCTATTTTCCTGATTTCCACCCGTAGCTTGTCGAAGTCGTTGATCGAATGGTACAGGTGTCCGCAAATATCTTTCTAGTCGTGTCTGAGTCCTTTGTAAAACATAGTGCGAAGCATCTCATTTGCTGCACTATTCTGAACTTTTACCCATCTTCATTACCTTGCATAAAATATCGTCAAGACGGCAACTCCATGCAGAACAAGTCTCATCATCCTTCTGTTTTGCGCTGTAGAATTCAGCCAAAATATACTCTTTCTCCAACACGTTTCCATAAATACTGTCCAACTTACACAGGATTTCTTGCACAGTTACACCTACACCTAATCTCATGATGACTTTGGCTGCTTCCCCTTTGACGGAACGTCTGATGGCTTGAAGAATGGACTCCTCAGAATGAGACTCTTTCATAAGACAAACGACCTCATACTTCCACAGTTCATATGAGTCCTTTTAATCACCAGAAAACACTAAGATCTTCAAAGGTGCTTTATAGTAAGAGCCGGTAGGTAATGGTGGTGGCATTGCTGGTGCTTGTGTGGTTGCTTGTGTGGTAGGAAATTTCAGTTCTTTCTTAGCCTGTGGCTGATCTTCCTGTGAAGCTAACCATCATGTGAAGTTGTCTGGTTTTATCTTCATTTTCTCTAACGTGGCGTACAGACTTTTCCACTCATTCTCTGATACTTGGCTAGCCGTAGCTCCTTTATCAGCTTCTGTCTCAGGTGAAGTATCTGTTTTACTTGCGTCTCCTTCGGATTTCGGCATGTTGTACAGTAATGATGAAATAAACAAAACTATAATCAGAATAGGAGGGTAGTTCAGCATGAACTAATCATGGGGGAGTAACGAATAACA
The DNA here is from genome assembly GCF_032062105.1 of Saccostrea cuccullata. Taxonomy (NCBI): domain Eukaryota; kingdom Metazoa; phylum Mollusca; class Bivalvia; order Ostreida; family Ostreidae; genus Saccostrea; species Saccostrea cuccullata. Next base: position 31,017 of record NW_026930436.1, on the reverse strand, counting down.
AAGTATTATTTACAGGTGGGAGTTCATGACAGAACTATAAACTGATAAAATGGGCTTGTTTCAAATATTTAAAACGAATGAATATTGCTGATAGGTAGTTCCCTAGTAAATATGTATGACTATAAATGCTTTTAAAATAAACTCAAGATATATTTCAATTGAGTACTAGATATTTCAACGAATGTTCTACTAGATGAAATCAATAAAGTGCCACGCCACAGCATGATACGCCCGTCAAAAAATTACACAATTATCTTTAACAGTTAAGGTAAGTCACTCGTCAGCTTTTTAGAAAAGTTCACGCAGAAGCTTTTACTTCAAAACTACTTATCAAAATTCAATTTTTATAACATATTTAAATTAAACAATGTAATTTTTTTAACATTCAATGAAAAAACTGCTCAAAAATCTCCAAAGAAGAAATATTTATGAGGGACTATTTCTTTTGGTGGAAGGATGTTTAGCAGAAAATTCTGCAAATCTGCACATTTATAAAATTTAATGTAATGGAAATTTAGCCTCATATACTTTTACTCGGAGAATGTTTTCCGTTTTGATATTGCTAAAAATATTTAATATAGGTCTTAATCTATATTTTTAGACCAAGTTTTACACCTTCCCTCAATAAACTTTTCCAAAAAATGAAAATATATTAAAGAAGTCAAGGTTAAATTTACACCATTTTTTGCCTGAAAATCACATATTTTGACAAATATTTCAAAATTAACATCACTGACCCCACCTTTTTCTTTCATTATTTCAAACTACTCGATACTTGTGACTGATCAGCACTCAAGTTGTAAAAAGTTTGATATAAGAAATTTTTTTATTGCCTATTAAGTTTTTAAATACCCCAAACATGTTATTTTTTAGTGCAAAAAGGTCACGCAATAAATTACGCGCATTAATTTGCAGGATTTGTTTAATGATAAATATTATTCAAACTATTTTATATAAAATAAGATTATATTTATTACCATGCTTACATCTAATCAAATATAATAAGGGTTAAAGTAATTAACCAAAAAGGTGAAATTTAAGTGCAAAAAGGTCAACTTAAATGTACCGTAGATCAGTAGGATGCACACTGACCCCCTATTTTCTTTGCGATTTTGAGTTACACTTTATGAGTACTTATCCAAAATATACTTCTCAAAAAATCCTTGATATAACAAATTTCAGGAGTGACTTACCTTAAGAGTGCAAGAAATTCACATCAACCTTGATTCTAAGATTTCCATGATTTTTCCATCTTTTTAAAAAAATATTTCTTTATCCATCCCCTGTGCTGTAGGCATAATTATAACAAATATTACATAACTGATAGATTTCTATACTGTTTGTGTTAGACTTTGTCAAATGCCGGCCATCATAATAAACAATATCAAATTAGTCTTAACAACTTAATCTATGCCAAATTAATTTTGAAAAGAAAGGCTGGCCATCAAATGACATATGCTATAAACTGACCAGCAGTTCTTCTGTCTAATCCCCAAAGGATACAGATAAGGCAGCACTTGATCAGATAGCCTTCCTACATTGAACTCATTAATTAATCTTTGACATGATGCTTGTCTACTCATCACTCCCTAAATATTAAAGGATCTGCACTTTTTATCCTAAAACACTTTTAAAACATATAAAATACTCCATGATTTCTTTTTAGATTTAATGCCAGACAGGTTTTATATTTAATTCATATGGACATGTAGGCATGTTGATTCAACCCCATCCCATAAAATTAGTTTTTAATTAATTAATATTATATAATATTAGATTATTAGTTTAATATGCATTATCAAATAAGTTTTAATTACTTTTCATCAAATTCATCTTAAAACTTAGGCTGGCCAACAAGAGCTATTTTTTAATCTAACAGCTAGGCTGGCTGTCCATTTGCCCAATACCCAAGGGATGTTGATAACACCAATGCTCTACTAGTTACCTCCTCACACTAAACTCATTAATTTCTCTCTAATTTGACATGCAACTTTCTGCTATCAAAATTCTTCTCGACCAGTGCTTGATAATTATGCCCATGGGACAAACAGAATTCCTCTCATTAACATTGAAATTTGTTTAAGATTCCTCTAAAGTATATGATAAAAAAAATAAGTTTTTACTTGATTTAATACTTTTTAATGAGGATACAACTCTATTTTTTATATTTTTAGGGTTATGAAATTTGAAAATTAAAAAACTTAGATTTTTTTAAAAATTTCACTAAAATTAAAGGTCACAGTGACCTTGAAATAGGTCGCGACACACCTTCTACCTAAGATGTATACTTTTGCCAAGTTTGATAGCTCTAGGTTTAATAGTTTTCTAGTTATGAGCCGGACAGGATTTTTCCATATTTGGCCATAGCATCTTTATTAAAAGTCAGAGCGACCTTCTTTTTGTGCGCGACACACCGTCTACCCAAGAAGTATCAGTCGACAAAGTTTGATAATCCTAGGCCTAATAGTATTGAAGTTATGAGCCGGACACGAATGGACAGACGGATGGACGGACATGAAGCCTATAACATAATACGTCCCGTCTTAAGACGGGCGTATAAAAATCAGCTGACTGAAATTCAAAGACTGAAATAAAGAAAATTTGACGCAAAATAATTACCTTAAAGAGATAATGACTTTCAAAACCTTTGTTGCTGTACTTCAAATGACTTGAAATGAATAATGAACAACAAACACTGGGAAAATAAGGCAAATTTCAATATTTGTTTACCAAATCACGTTGTCTAAACTTACTTCCGGTCAAAATAGATAACGCGGATTTCGAGCTCGATCGGAAATGCGCAATCGGAAAAAGAAACCGATCTCGATCAAATTGCGGAACGAACCCAATGTAAATAAGTATTAAATAAATGAAAATCAATAAAGTATAAGGTGGGCACTACACTAATCAGTAAAACAAGCAAATGTTATAATAAAGCTTGTTTCAATCAACCCTCCAACAACTCTGAAAACTGCACAACTTAGAACCTAGGATGTAATTCACCTGCACACAAATACTAACACTTTACCAAGAAAACTGTATCTACTTATCCAACTGAAATGTCTGTAATGTATATTTGTCAAAAAAGCACTGTCAAAAGAGATAGAATTATTAATTAATTTACTTACATATTAGTAATTCAAGGGTACCTGGATCTCTGGATATGTGAATTTGTGATACCTCACTTACCAATCTGGCACTCAGCTTTCAAACATTTAAAATTAACCTTTACACTTAAAACTAAATTAATCAAAAAATTTTAATACCAACGGTACCCAATAAATATGTAAATTTCAAAAACACAATAGGCTTGCAAGCAAGGAAAAGAAAAAATAATTATAGAGCTCTTAGTATACAGGTAAACAATTCTAACAGTAACACTCACCAATCAGCTGATATAAGATCACGTGTTGAAAATACACACCATATATGGCACTAAACACAAAACACAAAGCACAAATAACACAAAGAATGAATAATGAGTCACCAAATTGTCCAAAGGTGGTCCTGACGGATATGTATCCTGCAGAGGTGGTCTCGACGGATATGTACCGGTACTAGTCTACAGTCACTCACGACAATGTCACTACATCATCGTAACATTTGGTACGCGTACGTCACACATCACATCACAGTCCATCCATTCATCCGTGAATAAGACATACACTATTAGACGGGCACTGGTCAGGCAGACTGTTCAAAGTGGATATCAGAAATGGCTACAGGCTGTTGGTTGTTGATGCAGAGAGGTCCCAACGTGGGCGCCAAATTTTTAACAGGGTTGATGGTAATAATGAAAACGCCTGTCAGGGTTCGTACTGTTTATTAATTGTAGTGGAAATAATTACATCTAATATTGCCTTGAAATAAATAATAACAATATTGAGAATATCATAAAATCATAAATGCACAATTCAATATTATACACAATGCTGCATAAAGGGAGGTAACTCTTACATTCATTACACATCTTGACATGTAATATAATACTCCCTCAGAATCTACACTCTGTGCATATAATTAAAATACTTTACAACAAAATATATATTACTATTTAAGCTATAATATCTTCATAGACATTATGTACCTTTTACTAATAAAAACAATAGATCATAAAAACAATAGCATACCATTCTGAGGGAATAGGCAAGCTCCTATGGTTAAATATCATACAAGTAGTACAAGGCTATAAATTATCATAAACCTTATATAATTCTCTGATCATAAAACATGTGTTCATATTATCTAGATCATAAAATACCACAACTTTACTGCTAATAACTAAGTAAAAAAACTGACTTCCAAAATCTCTCTTACTGTGCAAAAGTGCTATGGAAATTAATATTGCAAGAATTTGACATTTAATGAACTATTTATTAAAGATATGTTAAAGTTAGTAAATAAATATCAACTTACCAGAAGATGAAGAGAGTCTCGGTCAGAATGTCAAATTTGTCATAAACAAAATCAATGGAACCTCTCTACAAACAATCTGGACAAAGAGTGACCAGAAAGACCAAGAACACTTTGGAGGGAATTTGACAAACCAATAAAACACAAGAACACAAAACTAAAACCCAATATATAGAAACAAATGACTTATAGAACTTATGGCCAGGACCTTAATTATAACCCTAAGGCAATAACAGGGTAGCACTGTCTGTTACACCTGAATGGCCATACCCTTATCTAATAAGCTGAAATAAAAATATATACAACCAGAATAAAAAATAATTTGATATTTTATTAATTAATTAGAAATAATTAATTAATAAATCATCACTCTTACATATTTATGGGCCAAATTCTGATACACCACTTTTCTATTCTAATTTGATGAATGAGGTTGAAAAAATCTACATGTTGCAACAAATAATTAAAGCAGGCGATTTTAACTTAGTTTTAGATAAGGAATTGGATTCCATGAACTACAAAAATTTGAACAATCCAAAAGCGAGACTGGAAGTTATAAATTTAATGGAAAATTTGAATCTAAACGATGTATTTCGTGAAAACTACGCTCAAGTTAGGCGCTATTCGTGGAGAAAAAAAACCCCTTAAAACAGGCTAGACTAGACTTTTTTCTTATATCTGAATCTTTGCTCCCTTACGTTAGTAGTGTTCAATATGAAGACAGTTAAGGCCGGTATACACGATGAGATTTGTAGTATAATGCAAGTATTATGATACTTTTGTATTATAATACTTTCCTGTACTCACGCTAATACATATCTTATAAGATTGTAAATAAACTACTTATTCCAACGTGTTTCCCCCCGCCATATTTCTCTCTCTGTCAAAGTAATAAAAATGATGGATGAGGCTCTGATAGCGGTGTCTATCATCGTACTATGCTACTGCTTTATATATTCCACAAGTCCTTTTCCCCTTCCCATAAACCCACGAGTTTTTCGATGTCTTTACTTGTAAAGTCTATCATTTTTATTTACCATGTGCTTTTTTTTAGTAATGATAAAAATAGGATGACCCCAAGTGTCATTACATTTCATTGGTTGAAAGTGATAGGTAAGCTAAGACTTGTATTAGGAAATGGAGCATTGCTCTATTCTTAATACAGTTTTATAAGATTCGAAAAATCTTATGATACACTGTATTAAGAGTGTATACACAGTAAGATTTTGTATTATAATACAAATCTTATAATACAAATCTTACCGTGTATACCGGCCTTTACAGATCCGACCATTCTCCAGTTGTGATGTCTTTGAAAATTAATGACTTTATTAAAGGTAAAGGATTTTGGAAATTTTACAATTCTCTTTTAACAGATAAGGCTTATATTGATTCAATTAAACAAAAAATAAATGACGTAAAAGTACAGTATGCATGCCCAGTGTATGACATAGATAATCGTTGTTCTGTCGATAATGAATTATTGTTGTTCACTGTTAGTGACCAATGTTTCCTAGATATTTTACTCAAGGAAATTAGAGGAAAGACTACAGTGCTGCTATCCCACAAGTTGACATGGGATGGGATCGGATAGGATTCAGGATTGAGGATTCACGTTAGGAACATATAGAAATTAATCCACTCCTATCCTATCCTATCCTCTATCCTACAGCCAATCAGATTCGAGCAAAGGTTCATTCATAATTCAGAATAATTTACAAAAACGAAATACAGTATAAAATGTTTACAAAAGAAATATTTATAAAGTTTAAATAGAAAATAAAACATTCTCTTTACCAAAAACAGATTTACAATATAAACTTCGAATAATAAGGCGTACGATCTAACCGTGAACGAGAACCGGAAGAATTTGAGAATGTAAACAACGAAGAGTCCAGGCATCGAAAGACCGTAATTCTTCAGCTTGTTAGGATGATTTAACCGATTCTTACTTGTGTAAAAGTGTAATAACATGTTTTCCTGTTAAATTTGCTCTGTTTGATTGGATAATTCCACAGGAACCGTCGACCGCGGACTTGAATAGATGATGTGCGAGAACATGTAAGTATACTACAAACTGTACACTGTACATGTGTGCATTTTTACACTTATTTCGCCCTTTAGACAATATTCTAATGACTTAAATTATAAACATTTTATTCTATTTTATGTAAACAAAAATAGGGTGCGGAAAAATAGAGAGAAGTAGTCAGGTAGTGTAGATAGAAGTAGCTAGATAGAAAGGGGGATTAATATTTACAAATACTCTGTCACATGATTCAATCAGCCATCAATGAGCTCTTAGACTAAAACAATCATATGTATTATGCCTTAATCAGTTTGTTACTATTATCATTTCCCTAGTAAGGTTAGAAAATAGTTTTCATTTCAGTGCAATTTATGATAAGTGAATGTACAATCATTATGACCATTTCTAATGCTACTGTTTAAATGTTTAATAAGCTCATTCAGCAGTCAGCACTGCACTTACATTGTATGTCCATTTGTAATGATGTATTGTGAGTTATGAAACACAAGTTAATCTTTTAATATTCATTATTACAGAGAATGGATTTGCCTGCACTCATGCGTCATCACAGTGTAAAGGATTTTAATCTAAAAAGTATGTATGAATTGCTTTTTATCATGTATTTATGCATGATCATTAAAATGCATATACATCATTATCTGAGTTTAGATGACGTGTCAGCAGATTCTCAGAACAAGTGATTTTCTTCTTTTAAAAATCTTAAAAGGAAATTAAACTGTTGAAATATTCTAGTCATTTTGTTGTTATATAAATTAATATGTCTTTTCTTTTTCATATTCAAATTTCAAGACAAAAAAAAAGAAAACAAAGAAAAAACATTAATTAAAAGATAAATACAAGCAGAAAAATAGAGAAAAACTCCCAAACTAATGTATTCATATACATGTATTTGTTAGCAAGTCAACAAGATAAAATGAATTATAATGTACTTCTGAGTAAATTATGTTAAATAAGATTAAAAAAAAATTAATATGACTGAAGTTGCAGTATAAGATTTTATTTTTCATGATTTCTTAATGCACTACTTTTGGGAGAGAAAAAAGGTGAAATTAAAGCCAATTTTACATGAAAAGTGAAAGATAATCACAATCAAAAACAGTTTAAATGTGTAATAACACAAAATTTACAATATAAATGCTTATCTTTTTTTTTTTCAGGACAACCCTGCTTATTTCAGCTGTACAGATTGCAGTTCATCTCAGATGCTGTTAGACTAAATAATGAAAGATGTTCAAACCAGTTTTAAAGAGTCCTAAGTCTGAAATCATGGTGCTTTTATTAAGGAGATCAGTGCTTTTTTCTGTGCATTGTTGACATTTGTGATACTGTTCGGTTTATGACCATCTCTCTGACAATAACTCTGACACTTGAAATTCAGTTTGAGCGACAGATAAGGAAGTCAAATCATATGCATGTAAAACATTATACAACTGTTATAAAAACATTGATAAACTTAAATTTAAACAAAGTACATGTACATGTATCTGTGATCTTGGCATTGAAATTCATCCTGTACATGGATACTTTTAATGAATTTGTCTCATGGTAATGGAATATTAAATTGTTAAACATTGTTGAGGAATCACCCTGAATAAAAATATTTTGAACTTGATCAAATATTTTTTCCTCATTTAAACACTGACAAATTTAAGATCAAATGTCAAGGTCAAATACAAAGTTTACTCAAGAAAGTGTGATAATTGATGTAAATACTGTGAATTATTTTGCATGTTTTATAAGATCTAAGGAACATGTGTGGATCATTTTAATGTCTCTCAATCAGACATTAATGAACATTAAAGATCAAATGCCAAGGTCAAATACAAACTTGGCTTACTCAAGAATGAGTTATAAATACTGTAAATACTGTGAATTCTTAATTTCTTTGCATGTTTTATAAGATATAAGGAACATGTGTGAGCTCACTACAATATTTATTGCTTTCAATCTGTCTGAGTCTGACAATGAAGATTTTGGAAATATTTTATATTAAACATAAATTATTAAATTTTCACACATAAAACAAAATTGGAAATTGAAATACATTTGTACGGCACTGAACTGACCATAAACTGAGAAGAAAATGAAGTTAAATAAGAAATTTGACATTCTGAATATCTTGAATTTTATTCAGCAACTATATATTTTGCATGTTTGTAAAATATTCACATAAGAATAAATTAATATGAATTTAAATTAAAAAAAAATCATACATTTAGATTTAATATTTGATATAATAATGTCACCGGGTTCACAGGTGCGTGAAAGTCAGTCAATATATCGGGTCTCAATAGCTCAGTTGGTTAGAGCGCTGGCACGGTACGCCAGAGGCCCTGGGTTCGAGTCCCGGTTGAGACTTGACTTTTCACCACCTGTGACATTTGGCGTCCCAACGTGGGCGCCATTGTAACCCGTCGGTAGAGATCAGAACAGTAGTCTTGGGTTTTTGATATTTATATGGATAATAAAACCTACAACATTCATACAAAATACTAAACATTCATACTTTACACACAATTCACTAACTTTAAATATCCGTACTTTACACGAACTTTACATTTAAATTACTTAAATATATATTTAACTGGAAATTATGAATATTATATATAAAAGCTTACCAGTCTACATCACCCTATATGCTATACATAATTTGCGTGCTGCTACCTTGACGGTGTGCATGGGTATGGGCGGACAGGTAGTAAAAACAGTTTTTGTTAGTGAATACAACTCACTCTCTCTCTCATACACCCCTTTCTCTCTATCCTACTAGATCACGTGACACTGACAACGAATGACAATAAAGACAGACAAACAATGAACTAGCCACAAATACCAATAGGTGGATCTAACATCCAACACCTGGCTACATAAGACAATTTCACATTTAAAATGTTTAATATGTAAAAGTCAAGATATTCTAGATCTATATTTTGACTTATCTGTTTGGTTTATGGTCTAATCATATCTTCTTTTTTATAACCGCGTACAGAAAAACATGTTATACAGACACAGTTAGACTTCACATTTACATGCATGTTATTTTTATGCTGCTCCGTTTAGAAAAAAAATAAAATTTTACATGAAACATATACTTAAACATTATTACCGTATAGGCCTATGGTTTTTTTTTAAATAATTAATTATAAGATGCTAGGAGCAAGTCGCGATCCTGTGGCCATGTCTCCCGATCATTGTTATAGTTAAAAAAAATTTTTTTAAAAGTCTAGGTATATTTTTTTCGTTAATTCTTTCTTCTGGATGCCCACATTCTTTACAGATGTTCGCAAAATCAATACTTGCCCACGTTTTATTACAATCTGTTTGTTTACATTTATTTTTAACATGGTATTGATAATCCTAAATTTAAAATGTGCGGTGTGTCAGGAATTATGGAATGTCGATCTGGATTATTTTTATCCATTAAAATATATAACACTTAAATGAATACCATAACTATATCTGATTTTTTTGGTGGTCATTCCGTTTTTTTCGTTTTGTCAAATTAATTCCTAAATATTAAAAAGACTGAGAGTTGCAGGATAGGATAGGATAGGATTAGACTGAAATCACAGGATAGGATTATGGATGCAGGATTCACGATAGGATAGGATAGAATTGTCAACTTATAGGATAGCAGCACTGTATATCTTACTCAAGTTATAAGAAAAAAAAATATGCATGAAAGAGAATTATTTTAGAAAATGAGATTTTACATTTAGAACAAAATCTGACAGAAAGTACATTAGATACCCTTAAAATGAAACAAACAGAACTTGAAGATATACATAAGACAAAGTTAAAGGGACAGGTTATTCGTTCCAGAATGAAATGGATCGATGAAGGTGAAAAACCGTCAAAATATTTTAGTCAACTTGAATCTAGAAATTATTTAAGTAAACAGATACCAAGATTAGAAAAAGAAAATGGATCTATTATTTCAGATCAATATGATATTTTAAATGAAACAAAACTTTTTTTATGAAAATCTATAAAAAAAAAAAAGAAAAAAAAGAGAAATTGTTGAAAATGAAAACTACAGCAAAAAATTATCAGAATATAATGATATCCCAAAGCTGTCTTTTGAAGAATCTCTAAGTATAGAGGGTACTGTAACAAAATCAGAGGTTCTAAACTTTCTTAAACAGATGAAAAAGGATAAAAGCCCAGGTCTAGATGGATTCACTTGTGAATTTTTAAAATTTTTTTTGGAGGGATATTGGCACATTTATTACAAGAGCAATCAATGATTCATACGTAAAACAAACTTTCTCCGAACCAAACAAATTAGGGGTAATAATATGTATTCCAAAAACTGGTAAGCCAAAACAATTTTAAAAAAAAATTGGCGGCCTATTAGCCTCTTAAATGTTGTATATAAATTAGATTCAGGGTGCATTGCTGAAAGAATTAAAAAATTCCTAGATAAGCTAATACATGGGGACCAAACAGGATTTATTAAAGGTAGATTTGTTGGCGAAAATATTAGACTAATATATGATATTGTGCACCAAGCAGAGTCAAGAAATATACCTGGTCTCTTAATGTTTATCGACTTTGAAAAAGCATTTGATACCATTTCATGGAACTTCATAAATCAAACACTTTGTTTCTTCAATTTTGGTCAGTCAAGTCCTGTGTCATTCAAAATTGAATTGTGTCTCAGTATTTTTACCCTGAAAGGGGTTGTAGACACGGTGATCATATTTCACCATACCTTTTTTTACTTTGTGCAGAGATTTTAGGTATTTTAAATTGAAAAAATAAGGATATTAAAGGTATAACTATTGATGGTGAAGAATACAAGTTGTCCCAATAAGCAGATGAAACATCTGTTATTTCTGTTGGCTCTTCAAGCTCATTGGATGGAATTACAAGAGTGTTAGATTATTTTGCATCAATCTCGGGTCTAAAAATAAATTTTTCTAAAACTAAATTAGTCTGGATTGGAAGTAAAAAATTCTCAAAAGATGTATTTCATCACTCAAGATGGAAGTTTGATCCCAGTACTACATCCTTTGATTCACTAGGTGTTAAGTTTTATGTTGATTTACATGAGATGGTAGATATTAATTACAAATTAAAAATTGAAGAAATTAAAAAAAACCATGTCACAATGGAAAGCTTTTAAACTTACTCCTCTTGGAAGACTGACTGTAATAAAAACATTACTAACTAGTGCTAATTGTAACGGGAACCGTTACAGATGTTCCCCAAACGCTCCCCAACTCCCTTTTAGTGCCATATTACCTGTAAATTTCATTAAATAAGATAAACTCTGTGAATTTTTTTACTTTAACGTTTTCCCAGAAGGATACCAATTATACTCAAATTTTAGCATTGCAGGCGTGCGCATGTGAATGTTTGTGCGTTATGACGATAACATAATGTCTCCTCTATCTATATACTTTAATATACTATATATTAAAGCATTTAGTCCAAAAGTATTAAAAATCACTCATTCAAGTGTATTTTTAATTTCACTCGTTCCAAATGCACGCACGTGTGTGCACGTGCATGATGACCATACCTTCTTATAGGAGTCCCTTATATCTATCTATGTTCTAAATCCAATCGTGTTTGGTTGAAAACCAAGGGAGTCATAGCTATTTCAAGTTTCAGCCATCAGATTGCAGCACACGTGCATGCGCGTGATTTCATGAATATTTTTTCTATATAGTATTGTAGGATATCTTAATGCATGACTATGTTTTAAATTTCAAGGCATTTCGTCAAAAAATAAAGGAGATATAGCCATTTAAAGTTTCAGCCAATCAGATTGCAGCACACGTGCATGCGCGTGCTTTCTTGAATTCTTTTTTACATCATATTGTAGGATATCCTAATGCAAGACTATGTTTGAAATTTCAAAGGGTTTCGTCAAAAAACAAAAGAGATATTAAGATTTTAGTTTCAGCCAATCAGAGCAAAGCGCACGTGCACGCGCGTGAGTTCGTGCTAATTTGACAGTGTCATTATATTAACATTATTAATATATCCTCATGCAATGAGTTTCAAAGCGTTTCATCAAAAAATGTAAAAGTTATAGCTTTATTAAATATATCAGTCATTTCACTCACTTCACGCTCCCGCATGTGCATGCGTATGAGCGCAAAATGACCTTCGTTCAGCACACCTACACAACACACCTATTAACCCTAAAAAGGTTTTAACTTAGTTGGGTGAACAGTTTCTGAGAACACTCCCGGACAAAAAAGTACCGGAGAAGAAATAAGAAGAAAAAAGAATGATAACTAGAGCAAAGCTCGTTGCAAAGCAACGAGTAGGTCTTCCGTCCTGTTTAGACCGGAAGTGACGTCAACAAAAGAAAGCAATGAGCTAAGTCATCTCCAGTGACTTTTAATTTCAATTTTGCGTCAAAACCATCAAAATAAGCTATTTTTAGCTACTTCCGGTTTGACCAGAAGAGAAGTCGTCGGACGGAAAATTAAGTTTTATGCTTCCAGTGACATATGTTACCCAAAAACTTGTCAAGAACGGCAAAAAATACGTATTTTCTGACGACTTCCAATTTGACCGGAAGTGACGTCGTCGGACGAATTTTGACGATCTCAATAGATTAAGCTTGACATTTTGAACAACTTTGCTTCTTTGATGTATAACAAATTTTCATTACTTTTTGAGAGATGGAGAAAAAACTTTTGGCCCCTCTAGATGCTTTTTTTAGGGGCCAGCCCCTTTTTCGAGATATCATTTGAAAGATCTTGGAATTCTGCACAAATTTTGTCGTATATGTTTCTTCAAAATATTAACAAGTAAAAAGATATCGTAGAGAAAGTGCTAGAAATATTGAAACTCTCAATATGACTTTTTTCAGACCATACCGAGCGTTCATGTGCAGTATTTCCGGTGGAAGTTAACTACGTTAGGCAAATCTACATATTTTGTACTATCATCGCTGAAAGTTTCAACTTCCTGTGATAAATGCTTTTCTTAGAAACGCCCGGACAAAATTACCCTCTAAAACCACGAAATCTCGAAAATTTCCCGACCGGAAGTGACGTCATCAAAATAAAGAATTATATATCTAGTTTTTAAAATTTTCTATCTGTCCTGAAAGTTTCATGAAAATCTAGAGAGCCGTTTTCGAGGAATCGCGTGCACAAAATCGGTAGGAAAAAAAACAATAATAACTAGATACGATCTCGTTGCGAGCAACGAGTGGGTCTTCCGTCCGCTTGTTGATAAGATGAGATAAGATTTTGATTGAAATTTACGTTCTAAATTAATGATTTTCGATAATCTGTAAAAAGACATTGAAGATTAAAGACTTTAAAAAATCGACTTTTGGCCCCTCACAGCCAAAAACATTAGGGATCGGCCTTTTCTTTTCTTCATATCATCTTAAAGCTCTCAGGATTATGATCACTTTTAGTTCAACAACTATTCAGAGATTCTTTTTCGTTTTTGAGTTATTTGCAAAAGAAATATTTTACGGCCGACCCTTCAACTCCTTAATGGGGATGTTTAGCGAAAAAAGAAAGGTTGCATATTGTTCAGAACATTATTTTAAACATCTTTTGTTCAATATTACTTATCAAAATATTTCTCACTTTCGAGATATAAAATGTCAAAGATTGACTTATGGCCCCTAAGTATGTACCATATGACATTAAAATCATAATATATGGCTGTAAACGGCTGAGATAAATATCATTGCTTCAGTGATGTACTACAAAATATTAACTGCTAAAGAGCTATTGATTGAAGACTTTTGGCCCCTTTTTGCACCTAATTTGTGTGCCCAGACCCATTTTCTTGACTTCATCTCAGAGCTCTCAGGATTTTGAACACTTTTTGTCCAACAACTATTCAGAGATTCCTTTTCGTTTTCGAGTTATTTGCAAAAGAAATATTTAGGGGCCAACCCTTCTACTCCTTAATGGGGACGTTTAGCGAAAAATGAAAGGTTGTATATTGTTAAGAACATTACTTTGAAATCTTTTGTTCAATATTTCTTATCAAAATATTTCCCACTTTTGAGATATTAAAAGTCGAAGATTTAGCATTTTAGCCCCTTGTGGCCCCTAATTATGTAACATATGACATAAAAATCATAATATACAGTTGTAGATTTTTCAGATAAATATGTATGCTTCAGTAATTTATAACAAAATATTGACCCTTAAAGAGTTATCAAAAAAAAGACTTTTAGCCCCTTTTGGCCCCTAATGTGATGAGTCAGCAATTTTTCATGATATCATATTAAGGATCTTGTCATTCTGCACAAATTTTGTTCAGTATGTTTTAACAAAATAATTATACTTTAAAAGATATGATGCAAAATGTCTTTAAAAATGAGTAATGATTCGTGTCCTAGATATTGACCCCTATCGAGCTTCCATACTAGGCACTTCCGGAAAATATCATGACCCAGGTGCAAGATGGCAACATGTCCTCTATCATCCCTGAAGAAAATCAGCTTTCTAGCTTGAGCCGTTTTTGAGTAACGTGACAGACACGGAGGTCCTCTAAATTTCGATCAAAGGGCGATAACTCTCAACTGAAAAGGAATTTCCCAAAAAGGACTTGCCGGAATTAATTTCAGATGTCAATGCATCAACCATGAAAATTCGGATAAAATCGGTCGAGCCATCTCCGAGAAATCCTCTGCACAAATTTTGTAAGAAGAAAAAAGAATATAAACTAGATACGATCTCTTTGCGAGCAACGAGTGGGTCTTCCGTCCAATTCTTGATGAGATCAGAAAAGATTTTGATTGAAATTTTCATTCTAAAATAATGATTTTCCATTAGCGATGGCAATTCGTAACCGGTTAATCGATTAATCGGTCGGAACGATGCTAATCGGTTAGAAAATCCGTAATCGGTTAGTCGGAAAAAATAAAATATATGAAAATTTGAACGCAGTTTTTATCAAGTTCATTTTGTAGAAAAGAAACGGCTGCATAAAGTTTAAATTAATGTTTAAACACAAACTATCATAATAAAAATGATTTGGAGGTAATTACGTAATTATGGCTCTTCAGAAGGAAATCGCGGGACTATTGATCAGTTTGTAAAGTGTTAATTACTGTTTTTTTAAAATCATACCTGTTACCTCGACTGTCCTGTGATGTTTAATGATGTAAAAACATCACCGTTAACCCTTTTAAATATATGTCTTTATTTTGCCGTTGTCTTTTAAATTAAACAATTAGAAAGAACAAAGTTAGAGTTTAAACAAAGTTTTGATTATGGTGACAAAGCAGAATAAACTTCTTTGAAAATTATCTATGTTTGATTTCTCAGGCACAATTCTTACTTTTCGTGATTTTTTACTCATCTTTTGAATTAAAATAAAATTTAATTTTATAAATAAAATTCCTCGATCAAGATTGATAAACAGAATATAACTTCTTACGCATTTTATAGCCACTTTTTTGACCGACACTATAAAACTCGCCGATACGACAAGTCACCGAAAGAAGGGTCACAGACACATGGTCGACCGAATATATAAACATCGAAATTAAAAAAAGATATTTAGAGAAAATCGTGCATATGAATAAACGTTTTTATTCATGATGACATTTTAAAATCTTTTTTTTTAATAAATCAGAAACTTCACCTAATATTGCCGACCTATGATCTTGCTCAGATTCCCGAGAGCAATCTGTATGCACTAGACCAACACAAAAAAGAAAAAGAAAAACATGCTTTTTTCTTAAACATCTTTGATTATGTTGATCATAACTGAATAGATCTACATGTACTTAATACGACATTTAACAATTATTATAAAAACATTGTCCGTGAATTTCTTCTAACCGACAATATTGTCGGTGAATTGTCTTTTCGGTGATTTTTACTTTTGTCGGTGAGTTGTCTGGCACCGCCTTCTTACATGTATTTGAACCAAATGTCAAAATGTATATCTTGATACGACTAACCGGTTAATCGGTCGGAACGTTTTGCAGTTAACCGATTAGCAATATTGCAATCGATTGCCATCCCTATTTTCCATAATTCATAAAAAGGCAATGAAAATAAATGACTTAAAAAATCGCATTTTGGCCCTTCAGGGGCCTAATATTAGGGATCAACCCTTTTTTCTTCATATCATCTTAACACACTCAGGATTTTGAACACTTTTTTTTCAACATCTATTCAGAGATTTTTTTTCGTTAATACTCCTTACTAGGGACGTTAAGCGAAAAATGCAAGTTTCCATATTGTTTAGAACATGATTTTGAACATCTTTTGTTCAATATTACTTATCAAAATATTTCTCACTTTCGAGATATAAAGCGTCAAAGATTTAGCATTCTGGTCCCTTGTGGCCCCTAATTATGTAACATACGATATTAAAATCACAATATACAGTTGTAGATTGTTGAGATAAACATTTTTCCTTCAGAAATGTATAACAAAATATTGACTGTAAAAGAGTTTTGGAAAAAAGACTTTTAGCCCCCCTTTGGCCCCTAATTTGAGTGCCCAGCCCCTTTTTTTTTTTGGATATCATCTTGAACCTCTTAAGATTTTGAACACTTTTTGTTCAACAACTATTCAGAGATTTTTTTTCGTTTTCGAGTTATTTGCAAAAGAAATATTTAGGGGCCAACCCTTCAACTCCCTAACGGGGACGTTTAGCGAAAAATGAAAGGTTGCATATTGTTCAGAACATGATTTTGAACATCTTTTGTTCAATATTACTTATCAAAATATTTCTCACTTTCGAGATATAAAGCGTCAAAGATTTAGCATTCTGGCCCATTGTGGCCCCTTATTATGTACCATACGATATTAAAATCATGATATACAGTTGTAGATTGTTGAGATAAACATTTTTGCTTCATTGATGTATAAAAAAATTCTTGACTGTTAAAGAATTATCGAAAAAAGACTTTTAGCCCCTTTTGGCCCCTAATTTGAGTACCCAGCCCCTTTTCATGGATTTCATTTTGAAGCTCTTAAGATTTTGAACACTTTTTGTTCAACAATTTTTCAGAGATTCTTTTTTGTTTTCGAGTTATTTGCAAAAGAAATCTTAAGGGGCCAACCCTTCAACTCCCTAATGGAGACATTTAGCAAAAAATGAAAGGCTGCATATCGTTCAGAACATGATTTTGAACATCTTTTTGTCAATATTACTTGTCAAAATTTCTCACTTTCGAGATATAAATCGTCTAAGATTGAGCATTCTGGCCCTTTGTGGCCCCTAATTATGTAATATACGATATTAAAATCCTAATATTCTGCTGTAGATTGTTGAGATAAACATTTTTGCTTGAGTAATGTATAACAAAATATTGACTGTAAAAGAGTTATCGAAAAAGAATTTAAGCCCCTTTTGGCCCCTAATTTGAGTGTCCAGCCCCCTTTTCTGGGTTTCATCTTAAAGCTCTTAGGATTATTAACACTTTTTGTTCAACAACTATTTAGAGATTCTTTTTTGTTTTTGAGTTTTTTGCAAAAGAAATATTAAGGGGCCAACCCTTCAACTCCCTAATGGGAACAATTAGCGAACAATGGAAGGTTGCATATTGTTCAGAACATGATTTTAAACATCTTTTGATCAACATTACTTATCAAAATATTTCTCACTTTCGAGATATAAAGCATTAAAGATTTAGCCTTCTGGCCCCTTGTGGCCCCTTATTATGTAATGTACGATTTTAGAATTATAATATACAGTTGTAGATTGTTAAAATAAACATTTTTGCTTCATTAATGTATAACAAATTCTTTACTGTTAAAGAGTTATTGAAAAAAGATTTTTAGCCCCTTTTGGCCTATAATTTGAGTACCCAGCCCCTTTTCCTGGATTTCATTTTAAAGCTCTTAAAATTTTGAACACTTTTTGTTCAACAACTATTCAGAGATTCTTTTTTGTTTTCGAGTTATTTGCAAAAGAAATATTAAGAGGCCAACCCTTTAACTTCCTAATGGGGACGTTTAGCAAAAAATGCAAGGTTTCATATTGTTCAGAACATGATTTTGAACATCTTTTGTTCAATATTACTTGTCAAAATATTTCTCACTTACGAGATATAAAGCGTCAAAGATTTAGCATTCTGGCCCCTTGTGACCCCTAATTATGTACCATACGATATTAAAATCATAATATACAGTTGTAGATTGTTGAGATAAACATTTTTGCTTCAATAATGTATAACAAAATATTTACTGTAAAATAGTTATCGAAAAAAGATTTTAGCCCCTTTCGCCCTTTATGTGATGAGTCAGCACTTTTTTTATGGAATCATATGAAAGATTTTGTCATTCTGCACAAATATTGTTCAGTATGTTTTTACAAAATATTTATACTTTAAAAGATATGATGCAAAATGTCTCCAAAAATCACTCTTGATTCGTGTCCTCAATTTTGACCCCTACCGAGCTTCCATACTAGGTACTTCCAGAAACTATCCAAACTCCCAGTAACATGGGGACATGTCCTCTATCATCACTGAAAATTTCAGCGCTCTAGCTCAAGTCGTTTCTGAGATCAATGACGGACAACAAGGTCCGCTGAATTTTAATAAAAGGGCGATAACTCTAGACCGGAAGTGATTTTCAAAAAATCAAAAAAATGGTATAAATTTTAGATGATCCTGCATCAACCCTGAAAATTTGAAGCAAATCCATCGAGCCATCTCTGAGAAATCTTCTGCACAAAATTTGTGCAGAGAAAAAGAATACACTGTAATAATAAAATTGAAAAAGAAACATAAGAATAATAGCAGGGTCTTCCGCTGAAGATGGAAGACCCTAACTAGATACGATCTCGTTGCGAGCAACGAGTAGGTCTTCCATTCGATTCTTGATGAGATGTGATCAGATTTTGATTGAGATTTTTATTCTAAAAAAATGATTTTCCATAATCTGTAAAGAGACATTGAGAAATAAAGACTTCTAAATTCGACTTTTGGCCCCTCATGGCCCCTAAAACTAGGGATCAGCCCTTTTTATCTTCATATCATTTTAAATCTCTCAGGATTATGAACACTTTGTTCAACAACTTTTCAGAGATTCTTTTTCCTTTTTGGAGCTATTTGCAAAAGAAATATTAAGGCACCAGCCCTTGAACTCCCTAATGGGGACGTTTAACGAAAAATGAAAGGTTGCAGATTGTTTAGAACATGATTTTGAACATCTTTTGCTCAGTATTACTTATCAAAATATTTCTCAGTTTTGAGATATAAAGCGTCAAAGATTTAGCATTCTGGTCCCTTGTGGCCCCTAATTACGTAATGTAGGACTTTAAAATCATAATATACAGTTGTAGATTGTTGAAATAAAGATTTTTTGCTTCAGTAATGTATAACAAATTATAGACTGTTAAAGAGTTATCGAAAAGACTTTAAGCCCCTTTTGGCCCCTAATTTGAGTACCCAGCCCCTTTTCCTAAATATTATTTTGAAGCTCTCAGAATTATGAACACTTTTTGTTCAGCAACTATTCAGAGATTCTTTCTCGTTTTCGAGTTATTTGCAAAAGAAATATATAGGGGCCAATCCTTCAACTCCTTAATGGGGACGTTTAACTAAAATGAAAGGTTGCATACTGTTCAGAACATGATTTTGAACATCTTTTGTTCAATATCACTTATCAAAATATTTCTCACTTTCAAGATATAAAGCGTCAAAGATTTATCATTGTGGCCCCTTGTGGCCCCTTATTATGTAAAATACGACATTAAAATCATAATATACAGTTGTAGATTGTTGAGATAAACAGTTTTGCTTCAATAATATATAATAAAATATTGACTGTTAAAGAGTTATCGAAAAAAGACTTTTAGCCCCCTTTGGCCCTTAATATGAGTGTCCAGCCTCTTTTAATGGCTTTCATCTTGAAGCTCTTAGGATTTTGAACACTTTTTGTCCAACAACTATTCAGAGATTCTTCCTCGTTTTCGAGTTATTTGCAAAAGAAATATTTAGGGGCCAGCCCTTCAGCTCCTTAACGGGGAGGTTTAGCGAAAAAAGAAAGGTTGCATATTGTTTAGAACATGATTTTGAACATCTTTTGTTCAATATTGAGATGCATACTCAATTTGAGCGCTCAGCCCCTTTTTATGAATTTTACCGGAAAGCTCTCAGAAGTTTGAACACATTTTGTTCAACAACTAGTCGAAAAATGAAAAGTTGCATATTGTCCAGAACATGATTTTGAACATCTTTTGTTCAATATTACTTGTCAAAATATTTCTCACTTTGGAGATATAAAGCGTCAAAGATTTAGCATTCTGGCCCCTTGTGGCCCCTAATTATGTAATATACAACATTAAAATTATAATATACAGTTAGGGTATCATATTAAAGATCTTGTTATTCTGTACAAATGTTGTTCAGTATATTTTAACAAAATAATTCTATTTTAAAAGATATCATTAAAAATGTCTTAAAAAATCACTCATAATTTGTATCCTAAATTTTGACCCCTACCGAGCTTCCATACTAGGTACTTCCGGAAACT
This sequence comes from Saccostrea cuccullata, assembly GCF_032062105.1. NCBI lineage: Eukaryota > Metazoa > Mollusca > Bivalvia > Ostreida > Ostreidae > Saccostrea > Saccostrea cuccullata. The sequence goes on along the minus strand of NW_026930436.1, from coordinate 10,110 downwards.
ATCCAAACTCGTAGTAACATGGGGACATGTCCTCTATCATCACTGAAAATTTCAGAGCTCTAGCTCAAATCGTTTATGAGATCATTGACGGACAAGAAGGTTCGTTAAATTTTAATAAAAGGGCGATAACTCTAGACGGGAAGTGATTTTCAAAAAATCCTTCAAATGGTATAAACTTCAGATTATCCAGCAACAACCCTGAAAATTTGAAGCAAATCCATCGAGTCATCTCTGAGAAATCTTCTGCACAAAATTTGTGCAGAGAAAAAGAATAATAACTAGATACGATCTCGTTGCGAGCAACGAGTGGGTCTTCCGTCCGATTCTTGATAAGATGAGATAAGATTTTGATTGAGATTTTCATTCTAAAATAATGACTTTCCATAATCTGTAAAAAGACATTGAACATAAAAGACTTTTCAAAAATCAACTTTGGCCCCTCACGGCCCCAAACATTAGGGATCAGCCCTTTTTTCTTCATATCATCTGAAAGCTCTCATGATTTTTATGACTTTTTGTTTAACAACTATTCAGATTTTTTTTTTCGTTTTTGAGTTATTAACATAAGAAATATTTAGGGGCCAGCCCTTCAACTCCTTCATGGGGACGTTTAGCGAAAAATGAAAGGTTGCATATTGTTCAGAACATGATTTTGAACATCTTTTGTTCAATATTGCTTCTCAAAATATTTCTCATTTTCGAAATATAAAGCGTCAAAGATTTAGCATTCTGGCCCCCTGTGGCCCCTAATTATGTACCATACGACATGAAAATCATAATATATAGCTCTAGATGGCTGCGAGAAACATCTTTGCTTCAGTTATGTATTACAAAATATTAACTGCTAAAAAGTTATCCATTGAAGACTTTTGGCCCCTCTTGGCCCCTAATTTGAGTGCCCAGCCCCTTTTTCTTGATTTCATCTTAAAGTTTTTAGGAATTTGAACACTTTTTGTTCAACAACTATTCAGAGATTCTTTTTCGTTTTGGAGTTATTTGCAAAAGAAATATTTAGGGGCCAACCCTTCAACTCCCTAATAGGGACGTTTAGCGAAAAATGAAAGGTTGCATATTGTTCGGAACATGATTTTGAACATCTTTTGTTCAATATTACTTATCAAAATATTTCTCACTCTTGAGATATAAAGCGTCAAAGATTTAGCATTCTGGCCCTTTGTGGCCCCTAATTATGTACCATACGACATGAAAATCATAATATATAGCTGTAGATGATTGAGATCAACATCTTTGCTTCAGTAATGTATTACAAAATATTAAATGCTAAAAAGTTATCCATTAAAGCCTTCTGGCCCCTCTTGGCCCCTAATTTGAGCGCCCAGCCCCTTTTTCTTGATTTCATCTTAAAGCTTTTAGGAATTTGAACACTTTTTGTTCAACAACTGTTCAGAGATTCTTTTTCGTTTTGGAGTTATTTGCAAAAGAAATATTTAGGGGCCAACCCTTCAACTCCCTAATGGGACGTTAAGCGAAAAATGAAAGGTTGCATATTGTTCAGAACATGATTTTGATCATCTTTTGTTCAATATTACTTATCAAGATATTTCTCACTCTCGAGATATAAAGCGTCAAAGATTTAGCATTCTGACCCCTTGTGGCCCCTAATTATGTACCATACGTCATAAATATCATGATATATAGCTGTAGATTGTTGAGATTAACATTTTTGCTACAGTATTATATTACAAAATATTAACTGATAAAGAGTTATAGATTAAAGACTTTTAGCCCCTTTCTGCCCCTAATGTGATGAGTCAGCGTTTTTTTCTTGATATTATTTGAAAGATCTCGTTGTTCTGCACAAATGATGTTCAGTATGTTCTTACAAAATATTTATACTTCAAAAGATATGATACAAAATGTCTCCAAAAATCACTCGTGATTCGTGTCCTAAATTTTGACCCCTACCGAGCTTCCATACTAGACACTTCCGGAAACTATCCAAACTCCCAGTAACATGGGGACATGTCCTCTATCATCACTGAAAATTTCAGCGCTCTAGCTCAAGCCGTTTTCGAGAAAATGAACGGACAAGGAGGTCCTCTGAATTTTGATAAAAGGACGATAACTCTAGACCGGAAGTGATTTTCAAAACATCCTTCAGCCGGTATAAACTTCAGATTATCCTGCAACATCCCTGAAAATTTGAAGCAAATCCATCCAACCATCTCTGAGAAATCTTCTGCACAAAATTTGTGCAGAAGAAAAGAATAATAATAATAACTAGATGAGATCTCGTTGCGAGCAACGAGTGGGTCTTCCGTCCAATTCTTGATAAGATGAGATAAGATTTTGATTGCGATTTTCATTCTACAATAATGATTTACCACAATCTGTAAAAAGACATTGAACATTAAAGACTTTTAAAAATCGGCCTTTTGCCTCTAACAGCCACTAATTTTAGGAAACAGCCCTCTTTATTCATATCATCTTAAAGCTCTTAAGAATTTGACGATTTTTTGTTCAACAACTATTCAGAAATTATTTTTCGTTTTTGAGATATTAGCAAAAGAAATATTTAAGGGGCAACCCTTCAACACCCTAATGGGGACGTTAAGCAAAAAATGAAAGGTTGCATATTGTTCAGAACATTATTTTGAACATCTTTTGTTTAATATTGCTTATCAAAATATTTCTCCATTTCGAGATATAGAGCATCAAAGATTTAGCATTCTGGCCCCTTGTGGCCCCTAAATATGTAGCATACGACATAAAAATCATAATATATAGTTGTAGATGGTTGAGATGAACATCTTTGCTTCAGTAATGTATTACAAAATATTTACCAATTAAAAGTTATTGATTGAAGACGTTTGGCCCCTCTTGGCCCCTAATTTGAGTGCCCAGCCCCTTTTTCGAGATCTCATCTTAAAGCTCTTAAGATTTTGAACATTTGTGTTCAACAACTGTTTAGAAATTCCTTTTCATTTTTGAGCTATTAGCAAAAGAAATATTTAGGGGCCAACCCTTCAACTCCTTAATGGGGCCGTTTAGCAAAAAATGAAAGGTAGCATATTGTTCAGAACATTATTTTGAACATCTTTTGTTCAATATTGCTTATCAAAACATTTCTCCATTTCGAGATATAAAGCATCAAAGATTTAGCATTCTGGCCCCTTGTGGCCCCTAATTATGTACCATACGACATAAGAATCATAATATTTAGATGTAGATGGTTGAGATGAACATCTTTGCTTCAGTAATGTATTACAAAATATTAACTGATAAAGAGTTATCGATTGAAGACTTTTGGCCCCTCTTGGCTCCTAATTTGAGTGCCCAGCCCCTTTTTCAGGATCTCATCTTAAAGCTCTTAAGATTTTGAACATTTTGTGTTCAACAACTGTTTAGAAATTCCTTTTCGTTTTTGAGCTATAAGCAAAAGAAATTTTTAGGGGCCAACCCTTCAACTCCTTAATGGGGCCGTTTAGCAAAAAATGAAAGGTAGCATATTGTTCAAAACATTATTTTGAACATCTTTTGTTCAATATTGCTTATCAAAATATCTCTCCATTTCGAGATATAAAGCATCACAGATTTAGCATTCTGGCCCCTTGTGGCCCCTAATTATGAACCATACGACATAAAAATCATAATATTTAGATGTAGATCGTTGAGATGAACATCTTTGCTTCAGTAATGTATTACAAAATATTAACTGAAAAAGAGATATCGATTGAAGACTTTTGGCCCCTCTTGGCCCCTAATTTGAGTGCCCAGCCCCTTTTTCAGGATCTCATCTTCAAGCTCTTAAGATTTTGAACATTTTGTGTTCAACAACTGTTTAGAAATTCCTTTTCATTTTTGAGCTATTAGCAAAAGAAATATTTAGGGGCCAACCCTTCAACTCCTTAATGGGGCCGTTTAGCAAAAAATGAAAGGTAGCATATTGTTCAGAACATTATTTTGAACATCTTTTGTTCAATATTGCTTATCAAAACATTTCTCCATTTCGAGATATAAAGCATCAAAGATTTAGCATTCTGGCCCCTTGTGGCCCCTAATTATGTACCAAACGACATAAAAATCATAATATCTAGATGTAGATGGTTGAGATGAACATCTTTGCTTCAGTAATGTATTACAAAATATTAACTGATAAAGAGTTATCGATTGAAGACTTTTGGCCCCTCTTGGCCCCTAATTTGAGTGCCCAGCCCCTTTTTCGAGATCTCATCTTAAAGCTCTTAAGATTTTGAACATTTTGTGTTCAACACCTGTTTAGAAATTCCTTTTCGTTTTTGAGTTATTAGCAAAAGAAATATTTAGGGGCCAACCCTTCAAACCCTTAATGGGACCGTTTAGCAAAAAATGAAAGGTAGCATATTGTTCAGAACATTATTTTGAACATCTTTTGTTCAATATTGCTTATCAAAATATTTCTCCATTTCGAGATATAAGGCATCAAAGATTTAGCATTCTGGCCCCTTGTGGCCCCTAAGTATGTACCATATGACATAAAAATCATTATATAAAGTTGTAGATGGTTGAGATTAACATTTTTGCTTCAGTAATGTATAACAAAATATTGACTTTAAAAGAGTTATTGAATAAGAACTGTTGGCCCCTTTCAGCCCTTAATTTGATGAGTCAGCACATTTTTCTTGATATCATATTAAAGATCTTGATATTTTGCACAAATGTTGTTCAGTATGTTTTAACAAAATATTTATACTTTAAAAGATATGATACAAAATGTCTCAAAAAACCACTCATAAAACGTGTCCTAAATTTTGACCCCTACCGAGCTTCCATACTAAGCATTTCCGGAAAATATCCTGACCATGTTGCAACGTGGCAACATGTCCTCTATCATCACTAAAAATTTCAGCTTTCTAGCTTGAGCCGTTTTTGAGTTCCATCACAGACAAGGAGGTCCTCCAAATTTTGATCAAAGGGCGATAACTCCCGACCGGAAGTGAATTTCCAAAAAATGATTTGCCGGAATTAACTTCAGATGACAACGCATCGACCGTGAAAATTTAAAGCAAATCGAACGAGCCATCTCCGAGAAATCTTCTGCACAAATTTTGTAAGAAGAAAAAAAGAATAAAAATAATAATAATAATAATAATAACTAGAGCCGAGCTCGTTGCAAAGCAACGAGTAGGTCTTCCGTCCTGTTTGACCGGAAGTAGCTTTCATTTTTAACAAAAATGAGAAATAACGTCTAAAAATGGTTTGAATCCTCTAAAGCTATGTTCATTAATGCAAAAACGTACGAATTTTTGCTACTTCCGGTTTAACCGGAAGTGATGACGACGGACGGAAAATTAATTTTTATGCTCCCAGAGACATATGTTACCCAAAAACTTGACGAGAACGGCAAAAATTCGCGTTTTTGACTACTTCCGGTTTGACCGGAAGTGACGACGCTGGACGTATTTTGACGACACAAATAGATTAAGCTTGACATTTTGAATAACTTTCCTTCTTTGACGTATTACAAATTCTCAATACTTTTTGAGATATTAATTAAAAACATTTGGCCCCTCTAGATCCCTTATTTTAGGGGTCAGCCCTTTTTTCGAGATATCAATTGAAAGATCTCGAAATTCTTCTCAACTTTTGTTCTATATGTTTAAACAAAATATTTACAAGTAAAATGATATAATAGAAAAAGTGTTAGAAATTTTGAAACGCTCAATATGACTTTTTCAGTCCATACCAAGCGTTAACGTGCAGTACTTCCGGTGAAAGTTAACAACACAATGCAAATCTACACATGTTGCTCTATCTTCCTGAAAAGGTTTCATCTTCCTGTGATGAGCGGTTTTTAAGAAGAGCGACGGACAAATTGACCCTTAAAAATCACAAAACTGCGAAAATCTCCGAACCGGAAGTGACGTCATCAAAATAAAAAAAAGGGTATCGAGAGTTTTTAATGTTCTATCAGACCTTAAAGTTTCATAAAAATCTAACAAGCCGTTTTCGAGAAATCGCGTGCACAAAATCGGTAAGAAAAAAAATAATAAGAAAAACAGTGGAAAAGAAACAAACGAATAACAAGAAGGTCTTCCGCTGAAGACGGAAGACCTTAATAAAGGTAAAAAAGAAACCGAAGAATAATAGAAGGGTCTTCCGCTGAAGACGGAAGACCCTAATAAGAAAAGTGAAAAAGAAACATAAGAATAATAGAAGGGTCTTCCGCTGAAGACGGAAGACCCTAATAATAACTAGAGCCGAGCTCGTTGCAAAGCAACGAGTAGGTCTTCCGTCCTGTTTGACCGGAAGTAGGTGTCATTTTTAACAAAAATGAGACATAACGCCCAAAAATGGTTCGAATCCTCTTAATCCATGGTATTGAATGCAAAAATAAGCAATTTTCTGTTACTTCCGGTTTGACCAGAAGTGACGACGATGGACAAAAAATTAATTTTAATGCTCCCAGAGACATATGATACCAAAAAACTTGTCAAGAACGGAAAAATGGGCGTTTTCCGACTACTTCCGGTTTGACCGGAAGTGACGACGCCGGACGTATTTTGACGACTTCAATAGATTAAACTTGACATTTTAAACAAATTTGTTTATTTGACGTATCAAAATTTCTCAATACTTTTTGAGATATAAAGGAAAAACTTTCGGCCCCTACAGGCCCATAATTTAAGGGGCCAGCCCTTTTTTCGAGATGTCATTAAAAAGATCTTGAAATTCTACACCTTCTTTGTTCTGCATGCTTTAACAAAATATTTCTAGGTAAAAAGTTATCGCTGAAAAGGTGCTTAAAATTTTGAAATTCTTGATAGGACTATTTTCGGGCTATAGCGAGCGTCGGCGCTTCGTACTTCCGGTAGTTGTGATATACTTAGTGCACTTCTCCAAAAGTTGCTCTAGCATCACTGAAAATTTCAAGCTTCTGTGTTGAGTGCTTTTTGAGAAAACTTCCGGACAAAGTGACCCTCGTAAAATCACTAAATCGCAGAAAACTCCGAACCGGAAGTGACGTCATCAAAATATAAAATATATATCTAGATTTTTTGATGTTCTATCAGACCTGAAAGTTTCATGAAAATCGATCGAGCCGTTCTCGAGAAATTGCGCGCACAAAATCGGTAAGAAAAAAAAAACAATAATAAAAATAGTGGAAAAGAAACCTAAGAAAAACAACTAGATGCGTTCTTGTTGCTGGTGCAACAAGCAGGTCTTCCGACCGATTTTCGTTAGAATTCTATGCTGCGTCATTCCATTAAATTTCAGAATGTATTTTTTTTTTTTCGTTTACGTTCATTTACAGCAGCCTCTTAACATATCTCATAATTATTACAGGTATTCCTCAAAATATCTCAAAAATAGCTTTTAAAAATCGGCAAAATCTTCCGTACATGTTAAAAAAGAGAGAAAAGTTATTTGAAACTGAAAAAAGACAGAAACAAAGAAAAAAAATTTCAACGCCCACAGCGGGATTCGAACTCTCGACAATGGGACAAAGTTTGGTTTGGTCATATCTTTTCAATAGATGCACGCATCAAAATACTAAATACATATTTAGAATTCTCATAATACACACTATAATCCCTGTAATTACTCAAGAAAAATATTGAAAACAAAAAAGTTGAGAAATGTGACTTTTTTAATTCACTTCCATGTGCGACCGGAAGTGCCGACGACGAAAAATAAAGGCAGTTGCCCAGAATGGAGTTGCACGTTCTATCACCTCAGTGAGTTTTACTTTCATATCTTAAGCCGTTCTCGAGAAAACTGCTGGACAAAATGCCTTTTAAAAAATACAAAAATCCCCCAAAATCGCGAACGGAAGTGAATTTCGAAAAAATGAAAAACACATCTGGAGATATTCTCATGATGCATCTTCCATAAGAAAATCTTTGAAATCTGTCCACTCATAGCTGAGATATCGGCTGTACTATGAAAACAGAATAATAATAATAATAATAATAAAAAACAGAAGGAAAACAATAAGGTCTTCCGAAGGAAGTCGGAAGACCTTAATAACTAGATACGATCTCGTTGCGAGCAACGAGTGGGTCTTCCGTTCGATTCTTGATGAGATGTGATCAGATTTTGATTGAGATTTTTATTCTAAAAAAATGATTTTCCATAATCTGTAAAGAGACATTGAGAAATAAAGACTTCTAAATTCGACTTTTGGCCCCTCATGGCCCCTAAAATTAGGGATCAGCCCTTTTTATCTTCATATCATTTTAAATCTCTCAGGATTATGAACACTTTGTTCAACAACTTTTCAGAGATTCTTTTTCCTTTTTGGAGCTATTTGCAAAAGAAATATTAAGGCACCAGCCCTTGAACTCCCTAATGGGGACGTTTAGCGAAAAATGAAAGGTTGCAGATTGTTCAGAACATGATTTTGAACATCTTTTGTTCAATATTACTTATCAAAATATTTCTCAGTTTTGAGATATAAAGCGTCAAAGATTTAGCATTCTGGTTCCTTGTGGCCCCTAATTACGTAATGTAGGACTTTAAAATCATAATATACAGTTGTAGATTGTTGAAATAAAGATTTTTTGCTTCAGTAATGTATAACAAATTATAGACTGTTAAAGAGTTATCGAAAAGACTTTTAGCCCCTTTTGGCCCCTAATTTGAGTACCCAGCCCCTTTTTCTGGATTTTATTTTGAAGCTCTCAGAATTATGAACACTTTTTGTTCAGCAACTATTCAGAGATTCTTTCTCGTTTTCGAGTTATTTGCAAAAGAAATATTTAGGGGCCAATCCTTCAACTCCTTAATGGGGACGTTTAACTAAAATGAAAGGTTGCATACTGTTCAGAACATGATTTTGAACATCTTTTGTTCAATATCACTTATCAAAATATTTCTCACTTTCAAGATATAAAGCGTCAAAGATTTATCATTGTGGCCCCTTGTGGCCCCTTATTATGTAAGATACGACATTAAAATCATAATATACAGTTGTAGATTGTTGAGATAAACAGTTTTGCTTCAATAATGTATAATAAAATATTGACTGTTAAAGAGTTATCGAAAAAAGACTTTTAGCCCCCTTTGGCCCTTAATATGAGTGTCCAGCCTCTTTTAATGGATTTCATCTTGAAGCTCTTAGGATTTTGAACACTTTTTGTCCAACAACTACTCAGAGATTCTTCCTCGTTTTCGAGTTATTTGCAAAAGAAATATTTAGGGGCCAGCCCTTCAGCTCCTTAATGGGTACGTTTAGCGAAAAAAGAAAGGTTGCATATTGTTTAGAACATGATTTTGAACATCTTTTGTTCAATATTGAGATGCATACTCAATTTGAGCGCTCAGCCCCTTTTTATGAATTTTACCGGAAAGCTCTCAGAAGTTTGAACACATTTTGTTCAACAACTAGTCGAAAAATGAAAGGTTGCATATTGTCCAGAACATGATTTTGAACATCTTTTGTTCAATATTACTTGTCAAAATATTTCTCCCTTTCGAGATATAAAGCGTCAAAGATTTAGCATTATGGCCCCTTGTGGCCCCTAATTATGTAATATACAACATTAAAATTATAATATACAGTTAGGGTATCATATTAAAGATCTTGTTATTCTGTACAAATGTTGTTCAGTATATTTTAACAAAATAATTCTATTTTAAAAGATATCATTAAAAATGTCTTAAAAAATCACTCATAATTTGTATCCTAAATTTTGACCCCTACCGAGCTTCCATACTAGGTACTTCCGGAAACTATCCAAACTCGTAGTAACATGGGGACATGTCCTCTATCATCACTGAAAATTTCAGAGCTCTAGCTCAAATCGTTTATGAGATCATTGACGGACAAGAAGGTTCGCTAAATTTTAATAAAAGGGCGATAACTCTAGACTTTATATCTCAAAACTGAGAAATATTTTGATAAGGCTTATTGAACAAAAGATGTTCAAAATCATGTTCTGAACAATATGCAACCTTTCATTTTTCGTTAAACGTCTCCATTAGGGAGTTGAAGGGATGGTCTCTAAATATTTCTTTTGCGAATAGCTCCAAATAGGAAAAAGAATCTCTGAAAAGTTGTTGAACAAAGTGTTCATAATCCTGAGAGATTTAAAATGATATGAAAATAAAAAGGGCTGATCCCTAATTTTAGGGGCCATGAGGGGCCAAAAGTCGAATTCTCAATGT
>NW_026930435.1:0-41813 GCF_032062105.1 Saccostrea cuccullata | reverse complement strand
AATCATATTTTTAGCTCTACTGGTCGAGACCAAAAGAGCTTATGCGGTAATAATGCGTCTGTTTGACCGTCCGTCTGTCTGTCTGTAAACATTTTTTTTCAAAACGCTACTCCTCCTACAGTTTTAGTCTGATTTCAATATAACTTGATAATCAGGTAGACTACACTATGATTCATAATTCTATATATCGGTTTTTGATTTCAATAAACGGTGTTTCCGTTGTTACTAAAAATCATAAATAATTTTAAAATGCCACTTTTCCTACATTTTTCGTCCGCTTTCAATATAACGTGTCACACAAGTAAACTACACTAAGATACATAATTCTATGAAACTGTTTTTGATTTCGATGAACGGTGTTGCCTTTGTTGCTAAAAATAGAAAATTCTATGAAATAATTTTAAAATGCTACTTTTCCTTCAGTTTTGGTCTGATCTCAATATAAATTGGCACACAAGTAGACGACACTAAGATACATTATTCTGGATATTGATTTTTTATTTAAATGAATGTGTTGCCATTGTTACCAAAAATAGTATTGTCTGTGAAATAATTTGAAAATGCTACTCCTCTTACAGTTTTGGTCTGCCTTCAACATAGCTTGGCACACAAGTAGACTACACTAAGATACATAATTCTGTGTATCTGTTTTTCAGTTTAACTTGGCACACAAGTAGTCTACACAAAGATACATAACATTGTGTATCGGTTTTTGATTTTGTTGAACGGTGTTGCTGTGGCTACTAAAAATAGACATTTCTGTGAAATACATTTAAAATGCTACTCCTTTTTATGAACTTTATCAACAGTTCTCTGATGCCGATGAGAGGAACATTTACAGACTCTGTATTAAAGGGCCAGTTAACAATACGAGAGAGAGAGAGAGAGAGAGAGAGAGAGAGAGAGAGAAAGTTGGTTGATTATCTCTTTAATTATATATCCATCAATTTGCTTAATTTTCCAATACTTATTTAAAGTCAATGTCATTTGTTTGTTATTATGTGATCTTACTTAAATCTAATATTTATTTATGAAAACCAAATACTCTTAAAGAGGTTTGATTCATTTGCATAATTAGATGTATAGAATCCTTTAAGTGTGTTGTGAATAAATAATTATTGAAATACGAGTGACGTAAACATGTTCTTTTGAAATTCAACACTTCGTTTAACACATAATTCAAAGCATTGATAATTGTTTGATGGTTTAACACATTATTCAAAGCTTTGATAATTGTTTGATCCTCGGCTTAGAATTTCGTTAAATGACCTATACTTATATTACATTAATGATAACTAATAACTCATCACTACGTGTGTTAACCTTTAGGGAAATAGATCTGTTCAGTAGAAGACATTTTCCTTTCCTGAGTTAAATAATTTATAATGAAAAATTAAATTGATTAACCATTCTGTATGTACTGTTTCCAATTGACAAAGTAGGTGATAACATTGTCATTGTTTGTGATTTGTTAAATTGAGTGGATACAATGCTCTTGTCATCAAATAGAATTTATTATTACCCGGTAAGTGAAATACTGATTGTTGTTCTTCATAGTAATTGTAAGGACATAATTTTCACATTAAATTGTCGATAGCTTTTTTACGTTTTTTGTCATGAGAAGGAGCAAACGAGTGTGTGACAGTCTGCAGGGAATGTTCACTCCTCACTGACCATTACTTAGATGTTTCAAAGGTCAATGTTTGCTCAGCTACTAAATTGTATTGTTTGAGGAACGTTTGGGCTTGAACACTGTTCGTAATCTGTATTTATTTCCCTGTATGTAAATCAATATAGAAATTATGGAAGTCCACGACTCACAAAACACTTCTTTGTGATGGAAGCATGCATTTCATCATCACAAATGATACACAGCTTTGTATTCGACGTTGACTAAAAATAATACCTTATTTTAAAAGGGTGTCCCAATCAGTGCGACCACTATTCTTCTGTGAGGCCTTCATTGAAAAAAATGGAATAATACACAATGATAAATAGTACATTCAGCAATGTTATATATGACAAAACATACAATAATAATGCATGCATTATCAATTTAATAATACAGTATATAAATATACAATTATATAAAAATTTAAGTTGAACGTTGGTCTATGATGAAGAAAAAAAAAATTACATTTAAAGATAAATTATTCCACAGTACTGCAGGCAAATATTGGAAAGAATTTTGAGACATTTCAGTTTTGTGATTTGGGACACACAAGTCAAAATTAGAATAAGATCGAATAGTAATAATAATAACTAGGAGACTTATTGTTCACAGAACAATAAGTGGTCTTTCCACCTTCTCTGAATTTCTATTTTTTTATATCTAACTCCTTAGATATCATAAAAAAACAAAAAATGGCTTAAAAGATACAAAGATGTAGAAAGAAATGAAAATTTTTTAAAATTTGAAATGATCTTGACCTTTCACCTTGAATAAATTTTCAAGGACAATGGTCAAGAGTCACATTGCAATTGACCCCATGCCACTACGACTTTCAGTTCTGAAGTTATAAGGTTTAATAGTAAGTACAAAGAAGTTAAAGGGCAATAACTCATATAAGGGGTTATCAGATCCTTTCCCACTTATACAGTGAAGTTAGGCCTAAAGCCCCTGAAGACATTAGTGAAGGTTTGGTATCTCTATGGTCTACAGTTTCGGAGGAGTAGCGATAACAAGGCTTTTTGCAAAAGGGGCAATAATTTTTAAAAGGGTTAATCTTAGGGGACAAGAATGAAATCTTGGAAACAGTTTTAAGAGTACATATTAATGATGCATAGACATTAAGTATATGTTGAAAGACTAAAGAGAAATAAAAAGAGCTAATTCTCTCATTTTGGGATGACCTTGACCTTTGACCTTTACATGAATTTTAAGGACAAAGGTCAATGAATCTTGGTCCCATGTCTCTATGACTTCTCGTTTTAAAATTTTTTAATTATTTGTTAAATTCAAAAAGTTTCAGGGTCAATAACTCATATAAGGGGTCACCGAAATCTTTCGCAATGAATAGGTTGAAGAGTCACCTTAATTAGTCGAAGACATTGGTGAAGGTTTCATACCTCTTCAGTTTGCAGTTTCAGAGGAGTAGGGATAACAAGCATTTCTTGAGAAAGGGGCAATAACTTCGAAAGGGGTCAAGGTTCATTTATGCATGGTGAACTGCAATAATCTTTTACGGAGTACATTCTTATGGACTTTAAATCTTTTCGATAAATCTTCAAACAAAAAAACATGCGGCGGAAAAATAATAAAAACTAGGAGACTTATTGTTCACAGAACAATAAGAGGTCTTTCCACCTTCTTTGAATTTCAGTTTCATTTAATATTTATCTCTTTAAATTTAAATTTCATCAAAAAGAAACCAGGAATGACTTAAAAGAAGAAAAAAATGAAAATTCTAAAAATTTGGAGGTGACCTTGACCTTTGACCTTCATGTTATATTCAAGGTCAATGGTCAAGGGTCACATTGTAATTAACCCAATGTCTCTATGACTTATAGTTTTAAAGTTATAAGGTTTAATGGTCAGCACAAAAGCATTAAAGGGTAGAAACTCATTCAAGGAGTCACCAGATCCTTTCCCACTTAAACATAAAAGTTGTGCCTAAAGTCCCTTAAGACATCAGTGAAGGTTTCATGTCTTTGCGGTTTACGGTTTCGGAGCAGTAGCCAAAACAAGGTTTTTCAAATAAGGGGCGATAACTTTTAATAAGGTCAATCTTAAGGGACAAGAATAAAATCTTTGAAATAGTTTTCAGACTACATATTAATGACACAAAGACAAATTGTATATGTTAAAAGACAAAAAAAAAGATCTAAAAAGAGCTAAATTTTTTATTTTAGAATGACCTTGACCTTTGACCCTTACATTAATTTTAAGGTCAATGAATCTTATACAGTTGGTCCCATGTCTCTACGACTTCTCGCTTTAAATTTTTTTAATCATTTGTAAAATTCATGAACTTTCAGGGGGCAGTAACTCATTGAAGGGGTCATGAATACTTTTGCAAAGAAGGATTTAAGGTTCTCTCAATTAGTCAAAGCCATTGGTGAAGGTTTCATTCCTCTAGGATTTACTGTTTCGGAGGAGTAGCAATAACAAATATTTTTGCAAAAGGGGAGATAACTCTGAAAGGGTTCGAAGTTCATATACGCAGGGTTTAACTAAAAAATCATTTAAGAGGTACATTCATATAAACTATAAATCTTTTCGATAACTTAAGAAACAAAAAACTATTCGGCGGAAAAATAATAAAAATAACTAGGAAACTTATTGTTCACAGAACAATAAGAGGTCTTTCCACCTTCTTTGAATTTCAATTTCATTTAATACTTATCTCTTTAAAATTAAATTTCATCTAAAACAAACCAGGAATGGCTTAAAAGAAGAAAAAAAAATGGAAAATTAAAATATTTGGAGGTGACCTTGACCTTTGACCTTCATGTTATATTCAAGGTCAAAGGTCAAGGGTCACATTGTAATTAACCCCATGCCTCTATGACTTATAGTTTTAAAGTTATAAGGTTTAATGGTAAGCACAAAAGCATTAAAGGGCAGTAACTCATTCAAGGAGTCATTAGATCCTTTCGCACTTCAACATAAAAGTTGTGCCTAAAGTTCCTTAAGACATTAGTGAAGGTTTTATTCTCTGCGGTTTACGGTTTCAGAGCAATAGCAATAACAAGGTTTTTCGCACAAAGGGCAATAACTTTTAATAGGGTAAATCTTAAAGGACAAGAATGAAATATTTGAAATAGTTTTAAGAGTACATATTAATAATGCAAAGACAGATTGTATATGTTAAAAGACCAAAAAAGATATAAAAAATGCTTAATTTCTCATTTTTTGGAATCACTTTGACCTTTGACCTTTGCAAAAATTTTAAGACCAAAGGTCAATGAATCTTATGCAGTTGGTCCCATGTCTCTACGACTTCTCATTTTGAAAATTTTTAAGTATTTGTGAAATTCAAAGTTTCAGGGGCAATAACTCATTGAAGGGGTCTCCGAATACTTTCGCAATGAATAGATTGAAAAGTCTCCTTGATTAGTCAAAGACATTGGTGAAGGTTTTATATCTCTACGGTTTACAGTTTCAAGGGAGTAGCGATAACAATGTTTTTCGTGCAAGGGGCAAGAACTCCGGACACTCATAGTTCATACTTAAAGGCATCAAATCTTTCCAAAAGTTTAAATGACCTTTACGATGAACAAAAAATCTTTTCGATAAACCTCGAAACAAAAAATCAGCGGAAGAAAAATAATAATAAACAGAACAATTTCAATAGGTCTTTCCACAGAAAGGTGGAAAGACCTAACTAGGAGACTTATTGTTCACGGAACAATAAGAGGTCTTTCCACCTTTTCAAATTTCTAATAGTTTTATATTTTACTCTCTAAATTTAATTTTCATGGAAATGGCTTGAAAAAAAAATGAAAATTTGAGAAAAATTTTTTTTAAATGACCTTGACCTTTGAACTTGAAAACATTTTCAAGGTCAAAGGTCAAGGGTCACATTGCAGTTAACCCCATGCTTCTACCATTTATAGTTTTCAAGATACAAGGTTTAATAGTAAGTATAAAGAAGTTAAAGGGCAATAACTCATATTAGGGGTCATCAGATCCTTTTGCACTTATACAGTGAAGTTAGGCCTAAATACCCTTAAGACATTAGTGAAGGTTTGGTGTCTCTACGGTCTACAGTTTCGGAGGAGTAGCGATAACAAGGTTTTTCGCACAAGGGGCAATAACTTTTAAAAGGTTTAATCTTAGGGGACAAGGATGAAATCTTGGAAACAGTTTTAAGAGTACATATTAATGATGCATAGACATTAAATAGATGTTGAAAGACAAAAGAGATACAAAAAGAGTTAATTTTCTCATTTTTGGAATGACCTTCACCTTTGACCTTTGCATGAATTTTAAGGTCAAAGATCAATGAATCTTATGCAGTTGGTCCCATGTCTCTACGACTTCTTGTTTTGAAAAATTTTTAATTATTTGTAAAATTCAAAAAGTTTCAAGGGCAATAACTCATTGAAGGGGTCACCGAATGCTTTCGCAATGAATAGATTGAAGAGTCCCCTTAATTAGTCGAAGACACTAGTGAAGGTTTCATACCTCTACAGTTTACGGTTTCAGAGGAGTAGCGATAACAAGCATTTCTTGCGAAAGGGGCAATAACTTTGAAAGGGGTCAAGGTTCATTAACGCAGGGTGAACTGCATTAATCTTTTACGGAGTACATTCTAATGGACTATAAATCTTTTTCGATATATCTTCAAACAAAAAAAACATGCGGCGGAAAAAATAATAAAAAAAACTAGGACACTTATTGTTCACAGAACAATAAGAGGTCTTTCCAGCTTTTTAAGTGTTTCCGTGTCATCTGGGTTGAAAAAAAGAAGAAAAACGCCAGAAGAAAAAAAATTATAAGGTGCTCCAGCAGGATTAGATCCCTGGATCCTCTGATTAGCAGGCGAGCGCTCTAACCATTACGCCACGGGTCCCGTTGAAATCGTCTTGTATTATTGTCGAGTTAAGGTTACCGGGATTTCCTTGATTCATTGACCAGTCAAAGAGTTCCAGTTAATAAACTTCTGACAAGCTCCAGGTTGTATATGTGAGTTGGAATGAGATTGTTTTCGAGTTAATATGTAAGGGATATTGTCAATTATGATATTGCTATTAACGGATATACATGCATTTGAGGTTGCGTAGCAATTTATGTATTTGAAAAAGTCCGCGTTCGTTTTGACAGATATGGTAAACTCATAGGCAAGATTTAATAATCATTTATATTTGAATTGAATTCATAGTTACCAGCATAAATTAAACTTGAAACATGCATCTCAGGAAAAAAAATCGGTGTCATTAAGAGCGTGGAAATTTATTTGACAGGAAAAATCGCTATTTTCGAGATAAATTCCATTAATATTAAATCTAAATAAAATTGAAATAAATTCCACATACGAAAGAAAGCAAGAATATTTGGTATCGAAATATCGTATGAGAGCAGGAGAATCGAGTGATATTAACAACAATCGAAGAAATAGCCAATACAAGCTTTAATTAATTTTTATACTCAGCAACAATTAAATTTCAGACAGAAAAAAAGTGTAGATTTTGCCGATATTCACTAGAATTTAATTGTACTTAAGAGACTCACCTTAAAACTCTCAGGGCACTTTTTCTGAGTTTTCTTTTACATGCTAAACCGAATTTTATCTTGATCTGTGATGTCCTTTGAGTTGTAGAAAAATTTTCTATGCCGCTATTGATTTTTTTTAGGGAAATCGGGGGGGGGGGGGTATTATATAAGTGTCTGTTGACGTGAGAGTTATAAATACCTCCACATATTTAAGCTTGATTGTGACCTTTGGGTCAAAGGTCAAGGTCATTTATCAAGGTCAAGGTCATCCAAAAAAAGAAAAAAAAAACTTATAAACTTGAGTTTTACACTTGAAGCTGAATCTAGGTAAAGATAATGAATACTTTTGAGAAAAGGTCAGGGTCAAAGATCAAGGTCAAATATCAAGGTCAAAGGTCAAGGTCATTTTAACCAAAAGCCCGTAAATAAGCAATTTTGATACTTTCCTAATGACCTTGACCTAATATTCAGGGTCAAAGGTCAAAAGATCTCATGCAGTTGGGCCCATGTCTTTACGACTTGTCGTTAAGAAGTTTCTAGTTCTTCATAAACATCATAAACTGCCAGTGGCAATAACTACTTAAAATGTTTACGAATTCTTTCGCACTAATAGAATGAGAAGTGTACTAAATTAGTTGCAGACATTGTTGAAGGTTTTGTACCTGTACGGTTTACAGTTTCGGAGGAGTAGCGATAACAAGGGATTACACTGAAAGGGGCACTAACTTTTAGAGGGTTCAATCTTAGGGAACAAGCATGGAATCTCTGAAATAGTTTTAAGAGTACATACTAAAGATGCAAAGAAGTTTAGAATTTGGTTAAGAACAAAAGAGCTAAAAAAAATGCTAAATTTTACATATTTTGAATTACCTTGACCTTTGACCTTGACCTAGATTTTAAGGTCAAAGGTCAATGAATCTTTTGTAGTTGGCCCTATGTCTCTATGACTTGTCGTTTAAGAAAAGATCTTGATATTCGTAAACATTGCAAACATTCAGGGGCAATAATTCAATAAAGGAGTTTACGAATCCTTTCGCAATGTTTGATTGGAGGGTCTACTAAATCAGTTGTAAACATTAATAAAGGTTTGGAATCTCTGCGGTTTATGGTTTCGGAGGAGTAGCAATAACAAGCTTTCATTGCGAAAGGGGTCGTAACTCCGTAAGGGGTAAAAGCTCATATACGCAGGGTCAACTGCAAAAATCTTTTACGGAGTACATTCTTAGCGACTAAAAGTCTTTTCGATAAATCTTGAAACTCAAAATCACATGGCAGAAAAATAATAAAAAAGAAAAAAAAAAACAGAAGGAAATCAATAGGTCTTTCCAGGGAAAGCTGGAAAGACCTAATGATAATAAACATAACAATTTCAATAGGTCTTTCCACAGAAAGGTGGAAAGACCTAATAAACAGAACAATTTCAATAGGTCTTTCCACAGAAAGGTGGAAAGACCTAAAAATAATAATAAACAGAACAATTTCAATAGGTCTTTCCACAGAAAGGTGGAAAGACCTAATAATCCTCTCTAGGCTAGATATGGATGCATTTCCTCAAATTGTGAAACTGTATTCAATTAATGGCGTTATATAAGCATATTAAAACAACTTTTTTGTATTGATACCGTAAATCTGGAAATTTTTACTGTAGATAAATTTTTAGCAAATTTGTGCGTGCAATGCATTCGCAAAAATATTTTTCTTAAAAATATATCAACATGTAAAGAATTTTTTTTTTCTGAAAGTTGGTGTCTATGTTTAACTCGGTGTCGGTAGGCGTCGGTAAGCACTGGTCAATTTGAAAAGAAACCTGTTTATACTACTGTAACTACAAGCTAATTACCCGTGCGTGTAAATTGCCCTCATTATATGCAATATTGTCCGATGGTTTGAAAAGCACTGAGACAGTGTGTCCCTTTTTAATTATTTTGCCAAGAAAGAGAGACCAATTATTTTATCCAACCATGCATCAACACGGGCGATTACTCGAGCTCAGTGCTTTTACTAGGGAGTTCCAAATGTAAACACGGTGTGTAAATTTTAGTTGAGAAAAAACAAACGTTGAGAAAATGTTATATTTTTGTCTTTATTCGGATTACATTTTAGGTTAAAAGGCATACACAAACTTTAAGAGGTTTGTTATAATTAATTTAGAAGTTATTTTCAGTGCAAATCCTTTTGTATTTTTATTTTCAAAATTGTTTCGGATCAATTCTGCAATTTCCTGCCACGTTGCGAATATATTGGTCGTATTCTAACTGTGCATACTAAATTGAAACAAACTGATATGAAAATCTTAAGTGATTTTTATTTTTAGCGCCAGTGACAATTCACAAAATTTTAAAGCGTAAAAGTTAATCAATAGCTTTTTGACCAAAATTCGCAAAAATAAATCGACGTAAAAATTTCCAGATTTACGGTAGGAAGATATTTCTTAATCCTGCGTAATACCGATATTTATCCAGATACGGCTTTACAAACAGCATCGATACGTGCATTAAAATTGAGTGAATTTTCAATAGGAATTCCAAGTTATCTTTCATGTGTGACATTCTTAAGAATTGATCTGACACTTTTAAAATTTAGATCTTGTTTTGTCAGTTTTGACCGTCTCTGATGTGTGCCTAACAACATGCATTTTGTTTAAATAGTGTTCAAAATCATGTGAATATTAGAACACCATGTTTCTATCTAACGTATGTCCGAAGATAACATATTTTGAATGGAAGAAACATTTCTGTCAGAAAAGTGAGGAGTAGGGTCATCAGAAAATTAGTCAATATATGATTTTTCAATTAATAATGGAGATCATTGATATAAAATAAGAAAAGAAGTTGACCTGAAATTGATCCCTGTGACACTCTCGTTGTGACTAACTGTTTTTCAGATTTTATATTTCCAAGCTGAACACTGAAATCTACAGTTTAACATTGAGGCAACCAATTTTACTTCTCAAGGGTCACAATTTTAATCAAAATATTATGATTCACAAAATCAAAAGCCTTACAGAAATCAAGAAAAGTTACGCCGACCAGTTCACCAGTATCCGTTGCTCGAAAGCATTTATCAATTTATCATTCTTTTCATTCTATTTGTAAGTCCATTATTTATACACTGAATTGACGACCGATTTTTCGGTTATTTCCCGATCACGAAAAGGAGAAAATGGCGGGTGTAATCGGTCGGCAGGGGATAGTCACTTCTCCATGGCACCTGATCCCTTCTGTGATGTTTTTGAGGTCCTTATTTGGGAAACAGACTCAAAGAGTTAATGCTGTGCCTTTCGAATATGATACTTTTTAACTCAGTCTCACCAAGATATATCGATATAAAACTGGAAATTAAAATTGTTTATTGACAATACGTCGTCGATATGTCTAAATGTCGAGATGAAGTCTAAAGCAAGTGTTTCCTTTTCATGCATAAGATTTTGCACAAATTCTGCTATGAGATATCATGTGTTGTCTTGGTGTATTTTTAGACGGTCTCGTAAAAATTACTGGGATTTTACCCCAAACTTGGCTTGTACACTGAGATCAATATAAGTTATATATGGCATAAAAAAAGATTTTTTTTCTGTTGCAGTATTCACACAATAAAACCCCAGTCGGCCACTATCTGCGTCCTTCTAAGATGTGCTCGGTGCTGTCTACGTTCTTATAAGATGTGTTTGGTGCTGTCTACGTCCTTCTAAGATATGCTAAGTATTGTCTACGTCCTTATAAGATATGCTCGGTGCTGTCTACGTCCTTATAAGAAGTGCTTGGTGCTGTCTAAGTCCTTATAAGATGTGCTTGGTGCTGTCTACGTCCTTATAAGATGTGTTTGGTGCTGTCTACGTCCTTCTAAGATGTGCTAAGTACTGTCTAAGTCCTTCTAAGATGTGCTAAGTACTATCTACGTCCTTATAAGATGTGCTAAGTACTGTCTAAGTCCTTATAAGATGTGCTTAGTACTGTCTACGTCCTTATAAGATATGCTCGGTGCTGTCAACGTCCTTCTAAGATGTGCTAAGTACTGTCTACGTCCTTATAAGATATGCTTGGTGCTGTCTAAGTCCTTGTAAGATGTGCTCGATGCTATCTACGTCATTTAAAATGTGCTTTGTGCTGTCTTCGTCCTTTAAGATGTGCTAAGTACTCGCTACGTCCTTATAAGATATGTACGCGTTCGATGGTTTCTACGTTTTTATAAGATGTGCTTGGTGCTGTCTCCGTCCTTTTAAGATGTGCTAAGTAATGTCTACTTCCTTCTAAGATATGCTAAGTATTGTCTACGTCCTTATAAGATGTGCTAGGTGCTGTCTACATCCTTCTAAGATGTGCTAAGTACTGTCTACGTTCTTTTAAGATATGCTCGATGCTGTCTACGTCCTTCTAAGACGTGCTCGGTGTTCTCTACATCCTTGTAAGATGTGCTCGGTGCTGGTTACGTCCTTAAAAAGATGTGCTCGTCGTTGTCTACGTCCCTATAAGATGTGCTCGGTGCTGACTACTACTATTTAAAATGTGCTATGTGTTGTGTACGTCCCTCTTAGTTGTACTAGATGCTGTCTACATCCTTCTAAGATGTGCTTTGTGTTGTGTACATCCTTCTAAGATGTGTTAGGTGATGTTTACGTCCTTCTAAGATGATCTCCTTGTTGTCCGAAGAAATAAATTCAAAAGTTCATGACGATGCCTTGTGTAACATAAATAATTGGAGGCCAATGTATCAAAGTCGAAATTAATCAATATATTCTTAATAATTTCTGAGAATCATTATAACGTCATCAAATAATAATTTCTTTGAAATTTATTTCTGAATAGCTAATTTTTTTTAAATTTCATTCAAGACAATGTATATTTCAAAGTTAGCAAATGAAAAAAAAAACATCAGAGCATAACAGGTATTGACTTAAGAAATGAATGTAATAATTTTTTCTTTGATCGATGTATCAAAGAAAAATTTGGACGGAAAACTTCATCAATGCGCGTAGCGCATTGATGAAAAAGTTTTCCGTCCAAATTTTTCTTTGATACATCGATCAAAGAAAAAATTATTACATTCATTTCTTATCATTTAATTAAGATTTTAAATTAATAAAATGAAAGTTTCTTTCACTTTTCTATTAAATCTATGCATCAAAAACAGTGCGCACGAATACATCACCATAACGTTAACGTTGCTGAAAATTCAAAATGGCTCTAACCATGCTAACGAAAAACGTTCTCAAATATTGTCGTGTGATTACCAACAGTCTCCAAAACAATTTACAGTTCTTTAACACAAAAAACTTACCTGTTGTGTTATCCCTCTGTGTATATTTTCCCCGGTAAGTTATCTAAGTTCGTAAATGTAAAGGGAAGCTACTCAAATATCCTAATAGTTCTAGGTCACAGAAATTTTGGATTTCATTTGCGCATCTTTTCATTTGAATTTCAAACCGAATATATAATTATATACATATCACAACCTGTCAATGCTGTAAAACCTGAAAGAGTCTGCTGCCCATAGTTCAAGGTTAAAGAATTCCATCCTCAATTCATGGAGTGTCGTTTTTCTCGATCACTCGTTTACCACGATTTAACAGATTTTCGGTTTTCCCCGCTTTGGTAGCATAATAAAACTTTTTTTCAGAGTTCTATTGTTTCATACCAGATATCTCAAAGTCAAACATTTAAGAAAAGTATGCCGATTAAACGATTTCTTCCCTTCTTTCCCGTAACTGTATTGTCGTCATGCAGACGAATTTAATTTGTTTAGCAAAGGGGGATAATTCAAAATGAAACGAAAGTAGAAAATAAGCCAGGAACCTTACGGACAAGTTCCGAAATTCAGGAAAATATTTATTAAAGCAAAGGTATTTGAATATTCCTTCAAAAAGTAACCTGGAAGCGGGGAATATACATGTACCGACTGTCAAAGTAGTTCCGGCTGCTTAGTGCAACCGAACTATAGATTTTATTGATGCAGTTATCAAAAGAATTTTTTATCCAATCAGAATCAAGTATTTTATAGAAATTAAATGATAAAGTGAAGAAACAACGCAATTTTCATTGTTATATGATTATATATTGTACTATTTCAGATTAAGCAATTATGACAATTAATATCATCTTCAATGAAATCGATGCTTGTTGCATATCTGCGGTGATTTTCTTTGATCTTTTTTGTGACGATATATCCCATATTCGATAATTCTGTCCAAGCCCTGTCATATATTACTGCAGGAGGCAGAAATCGTGTGATTTTTTTTAATATTGAATTTTGACACTCGAAAAAAATTACGTCATCAGACATGCGACAATTTGCTTACATCATAGACTGCCTCGTACTATTGGTTATATCGTTTTCATGGGGCGTGGAAATCCAGGGCGCGAAGCGAATCAATACTACTCGGCATCTATGATGTAACCTATACTTACACAACAGTAGAATATAGAGTATGTAACAGTTAGCCAATCGCTTTTCAGGAATTTAGTAAGGTACGACATATATATTGCCTTTTGAAGGGCCATTTGGCAGAATTTCACAGATTCACAAGAACGCAGCAGGGTTTTTTTTAAGAAAGTAAAAAGAAAAAAATGAGCAGTCAGTGGGTTATCTCTTTAATGGTCGGCTTCTTAGCTTTATCTAAAGCTAACATTATTTCTCAGAAATATACCGCGAAACTGGAATTCAATGATAAGAAATCAAATTATGAACTTTTAGGAGAATACAGTGCTCATTCATTGACCAACTGCGCCGTGATGTGTCAAAGGGAGTGCGTCTTCTTTGGTTTCAACTCTCAAATGAAGAAATGCCATACCCACAAAAAAAGTCTTACGTCTGGTATGTCTGATGAGGCCGGTTGGAGATACTACTCTGTTGACGGTATGTATATTTGTTATTTTTTCTTTATGTTTACTTCTTTGGTTTGTTTTAAATCCCTCTCGAAGAGACACGATTTTTTCTTTGACACTTCT
Organism: Saccostrea cuccullata; assembly: GCF_032062105.1. Classification (NCBI taxonomy): domain Eukaryota; kingdom Metazoa; phylum Mollusca; class Bivalvia; order Ostreida; family Ostreidae; genus Saccostrea; species Saccostrea cuccullata. The sequence continues at coordinate 27,710 of NW_026930435.1, read as the reverse complement.
TTTTATGCAGTATAAACAATTGTATTTTTAATATAACTGATTCTAATGATATTCTCATCCCTTTGCTGATTTTTTTTTCTGTGATATTTTTTTTAATTTTCAATTATTTTTTTAATTTGAGTTTTATTGAATTATACTTTGTGATTTTCTATTTTCTCTTTTCTTAATATCTCTTAGCATGTAATGGAAAACATAAGATAAAATTTCTACACCTTGAGATTTTAGTATTATTCATTTAAGCTTTGTGACAATGATCAGTCCAAACCATCAGAAAATTATAGCTTGTCATTAACTAAATCAACGAAAAAACCTCACTTAAGCTCCCATCTCGAAATTCCTATCTTAAAGAACAGCTGTTCTGAAAGCTGATATGAGAATCCTGAAAACAGCTGGCCTGTACTACGGAGGATTAAACAACCCCTGTCGATCGGTTATACATTATATCATACATCAAAACGATATCATCATTTTACTACATTTTTCAACATCTATTTCAGTGTCAAAATTGTTTATCATCTTAATTATCTTCAATCAATTCCCCTTTCACATTTCTTTCAGTCAACAGAGTAATGAAAATAATTGTGTTTAATTTTAAATACGGTACTTTTAGCCATGTCATAAATCAAAGATTTGTATCAATTGGAAAACAAGATTGATTTTAAATAATAAGGAACAGTTAAACATAATACGCATCGTACATGTTGTTAACATTTTTGTTTCCACAATTAACATTTATATCTCATGCAGGCATTATATATCCCCTCACCTCTTGTACATATACATTGTATGATTCTGGTATTCTTTATTTTTTTTTAGAATTTTCTAGCATGCCCAAAACTTGCAAGGATCTTCAAGAAAACGGACAAACCATCACAGGGGTGTATGATATATACCCCTACAGTACATTAACCATTCCAGTAAGTGTGTACTGCGATATGACCACGATGGGCGGGGGATGGACGGTAGGTCGTTTATTTTATTATTAAAAGTACTTAGTATAACACACCTTGTTTTGGTTATTTTAAGGATTGTAGGATTGTATTGTACTTTATATCAAAACATATGGATCCTATGAATGTTCAAAGCAATAAATTAAATTGCTATGCGTGTTAATTTTTAAAGGCCATTCAGAAACGCGTAGACGGATCCATGATCTTTGACAGGAACTGGGCGGATTATAAGAATGGTTTTGGTTCACCAGAACAGGATGCCTGGATTGGTAAGTGTAAATCGGTTTCAAATAAGAACTTTTTATTCATTCAAAGTTTGAAGATACAAAAATTCTTGTGACAAGTAAAAAATTATAATGCGTAATAAAGATCAAAATTTAAGACTAGGTAATGTGTGTTCTATGATATTTAGATATCGTGTTTAATTGATATTTCAAATAATAAAAAATAGAAAAGAAGAATATCATTTAGCGGCATATTCTAATGAGACCAAATTTAGCAATATTGTCTATATCTATGGAAAATAATTTGATTTTTCATTACGGTAGATTCATATAGATTTTAAAAGAATTAATAGTATTCGATGAACTTTTCAGATGATTTTAGATATATCTTTATACAGGAAATGACGTAATCCATAAATTAACGAAAGAAAACACCTCATCCCTTTATGTATCCATCACTCTCCAGAATGGTACAACACTCTATGAAATGTACGATCGATTCTCTGTCTCCAACGAAGCAGGGAAATATCAACTCTTTCTAGCAGGACCTGCCAGTGGAACTTTAGGTCAGTGTATTCACGTTAAGTTCTTCAAATTAGGTTCAAATTACGTATAGCATCATAATAATACTTTTCTGTATTGGCAGGTTATAAAGTTGTTGAAAAAAAGAGAAAGATGTGTTTTTTTTCTGATATTCTGTATACGTGTTTGATTCCACGCTAATGAAACATGTTTAGTATTTCAGAATATCACTTGCAGGTACCATGCACGTATTCAGCAGATATTGAATTTGTTATTGTCAAGTAGATAAAATTTCTAATTATACATTTTATGTACAAGGAAAATTATGTAATTTTTTTTTAAACAAATAAATCCAATATTTACATTTGTTCAACACTGTTATTGAGCTTGGGTTTCCTGATTTTTGATAATTCACATTTTAACTGATACGGAAAAAGTTTACAGAGCATGTTAGTCTGATTTTTAATGATTCACATTTTTTACTACTACGGAAAAGGAAGTTTACAGTGCGTCATTAACCTTAAATGTCGAAGGTTTACGAAAATTTGATGATAAAAAAATTTTGATCGGATAAATATTCAAATAAAAAAAGCTTAAAAGCCAAATTTTAAAGACCTAAACCCGTTTCACATTTCCATTTATTTAATAGGAAATCTACCATCTTAAAACATTCACAGATGCACCATATCTTATCTCGTTATTAATGATTTACTTAGTATTGCATGTTATACCTGTTTAAAGACACGGTCTCGGACAAATATTAAAATTTCATTTTGTGATGTTTTCTTAAATTCCCAGTAACGTTTACCCCCCCCCCCTCCCCCCAATAATACTATGCTTAAAAAGTGTAACACGTCTCTTGTTTATTGTTACACTAGAAAGAATGCTATGTGAATTCCGCAGTGTTTTGTTGATTTTTTATTATTTTTATCTCTCTTTACAGGAAACGACACGTCAAACTGTGTATCTCAGACGTATTTCAGTATCAAAATTAATGTGATATGAATTAATAATTATTATCTCTGTTTTATATTTTCTCTAATTCTTCAGGTGCCAGTATTATAGACTATAGGGGATTAAAAGACTGAACTAAATAAATATTATCGCTCTTTCCAGCACCTAAAGCTGTCTATCTTAGAAGTACCTCAGTATTATTATTGACAATTAGATTGAAGATATATAAATCCATTCTCTCTGTGATTCCATTTGTTTTATTTTACAGGAGACTCTATGTTACACACTGGTACTTCTTACTGGGATCTGTCTGGGATGTTCTTCAGTACCCCGGACAGTGATAACGACGGGTATAGTGGAGGTAACTGTGCTGCTGAGAGTAACATTAGAGGAGGCTGGTGGTTTAACCGGTGTCATGACGCCTTCCTTAACGGTCAATGGTCCCCGGGGTACTGGGCCTACCCATGGTATCCCACAGTAACGAGTGGGACATCAGTGAAGGGGACCACCATGCTGATCAGACGTCATTAGGTAAACATCATTAAATCATAATATAACAGAATTTTTTTTTCTTTTTGTATTACTGTGAAATTTTCAAAAGGTTATAAGAGGTTTTTCAAAGTGAAATATGTTCCTATTTCTGTGAAACATTAATTCAATACTATTTTTTCTTAACAGACGAAAGATCATCCATCAATTAGAGGAATCCATTTTGATTCAAGAGCCGGTTTTACATTTAACATTTATCACGGGGTTCTTTTTTTTGTAAGACTGTTTGACATCAAGTGACTAAACAAATATGTTTTCAGGGGGTGAAGGATTATGTAAAGCAATAAATTATTGTGATCTTGTTCTACCGAATGTATTCTGCAAAAGATGTACTTTATATGTGTTGTAATAAATTTGAAATTAGAAATATTTCGTTGTTATTCACACTAATAAATGAAGATGTCTGGACGGATAATTAGGATGTAGATTACTTTATTGTCAAACCTATTACAGCGGAACCTGTTTAATCCGACACATTTGCAATACATTTTACTGTGGTGTCCGCCATTCAATTAATACAATGCAAGAGGAATGTCATAAGCGAAAACCAAAATTTGAAATTATTTAAATTCATTGTTATTTAGGTTAGAGATAATTCATGTAAGTTAAAAAAGAAATCAAATTTGCAAAACAAGACAAGGAGTTAGAAAAAAAATAAGCACTGATTCATTATTTTTGGAAGATGTTATAATATATCTGCAACTGCCTTTGCGTATAAAACTTAGCAAGCTAACATTAATCAATATGTTTGCAAATACCTTTGCAATTATGAGACTACATCTTAAAAAAATGATTCAATATGACAAGTCATTCTCTATTATGCAATGTGTAGACTTTGGTTTATATATATATATATATATATATAAATTATATATATATATATATATAATTTAATTCTGTTTGTATTCTTGTCTCTCATTGGTTGATTTCCAAAAAGGAACGCATAACATTTTGTATAATCTGGTTTGGTATGGGGACACACCCCCTTGACAACCAGCTGAATCATCTGTATCCATCAATCCCCTCATTTCCAGTCCTTCGGATTCATGAAAAATTCCAGATTTAATGAATGTACCTTTAACTTCAAACAGTTGCTCGATCTTACCTCATGTAAACAAGCATCATGGCTGCTAGATCTATGTATCAGTTTTTACCTCCCCTTGCTTCCCATCACTTCCGTTACTACGGTTGTATTATTGCGCGGTAAATTTGAAATAATAAAAACAACACAATTTTACATCCCCAGTTGTTTAATTATTTTAAAATTAAATTATAAGGAATGACTCTAATTCTTGGCCAGATTATCGAGTATAATATGGTTTGGGTCAGTTTACGCTTTTTTATAATCCGCTTCGCAGATTATAAAGCGTAAACTGACCCAAACCAGATTATACTCGATAATCTGGCCAAGAATTAGAGTCATTCCTTAAATAAATATATATATATATATATATATATATATATATATATATATATATATATATATATATATATATATATATATATATATATATATTAAAACACTTCGAAATTTAAACGTTTTCTAATAATGATAAATGATCAATGTAATATAAGGAAAAATAAAAAAAATCATAGGTCTTCAAGAAAGCAAAATTTGAAAATGATATCAATTAATCATAAACCTCAATTCCTGTATATGAATAAGGACAAGGCTGAAAAAATGCCAGAAACGCTTAAATTGCCTATGTATAAACTATTAATGTTCAATCGGATTTGCCTCTATCATAAATAGTGAATATAATAGTAATGTTATTTACTTTTTCATTTATTTGTTTAATAGAAATAAGAAAAAATATTTTCACTAATTCAAATTAATTAACACAAGCTTAATTATTTCATAAAATTTTAAGGCAGCCGTGATTACTATGTAAATTTTACCAGATTCAAAATAATGTCATGAAAACAATTCATGGAATTTCATTCAAAAACATTCTAGTAGAACTTCACAAAATTATTCAACCGTAAATGTCACAATGGCTTTATTTAATAAACATTTATAAACCATTATTACCGCAAAATACATTCATCGCGTGGCTTTGGGATGATATGACAGGTATTTTAGTTTTGCTTTTTGTGGCAAATTCCAACACAAGTGAGCCAGTGACTTTTCACCACACCGTTATTAATCTTGTTGACTGAGCCTTTGTCTTATTGTAGTCCTTTGTACCGAGACATAAGACTTTCCGGATATTCTTCCGCTTGTTGACGTAGGCGTGAATTGCCTCAATGCAGAAGTGACTGTTTTTCAGTCATTAATAGTTTGCTCTCAAGTTTCACGGGATGATATTGGACAATACTGCATAAAACTGTTAAACCCAATCTTGTCAGAATGAACACTTAAACAGAGAAAAAAACCTGAATCTGTTCACTTCGGAATTTATTAACTGAGTAAATATGAAAGATTACTGTGATCACCAGGAACACAAACGGGCTTCATCTTCCTCCCTACAGGAGTCTGAAGTAAAACTCCGCAGGAAAGAAAGAGTGCCGAAATGTTGTGTAGTGGGAGACGGAGGCACGGGGAAGACCAGTATGATGATGAAGTACACACTGGGGAAAATTCTCTCCGACTACCAACCAACCTGCTTTGAAAATTACACAAGTAAGTTGAGAGAGAATTCATTCCAAAATTAAGATTCGTTCCATAATGTATTAATTGATCATAATCAAATTTAGATACTTTTTTTCAATGTTACCAGCAATTTTTATATATACCTTGACCTATGAAGAGAACGATTATAGAAAAATATGCATATTGTTCAATTCATGTATTGTGAATAAAATGAAACATATGAATATGAAATAAAATATTTTAAAATAAAACGACACAAGTAAGTTAACCTGTAAATACAGCTTAACTTGTATGATATTGAACTAATATTGTTCTATATGAATGAAGATCAGACAAAGATTGATTTGAGAATTTGGGGCTAAAATATCTTAAGTAGATTTCTATATTTGAATATGGGTTAGCCCATTGTTAAAACAGAAAGCAGTCATTTCCGTGGTTTTGGTATAAGAACTATATTTTTACACAAAATGTTTCATAACTTAAATTCTAATTTATGAAAAATACACACAGCTTATAATTCTTTAAGAACTGTAAGTAATATTCCCCGTATTAAGTGAGAATATTTTTTTATTTAATTCAAAACATAAGAAAAACCACAATCATAGATTAACCGCAAGATATAATTTGATCTGAAAAACTGAATGACAAAAACACCCGGAAGTATAATTAATTGAAATCATATTAAAAACAAAAAAACATATGTTATCGATTGACAGTGTTGCCAAAATGTCAAAAAGTTACGTAATAAACAAAAATAATTATAAGCTGTACTGAATTGCTATACAGTGTATGTTGTATTGAACTAATGGGCAATGTAAGATTTATTCACCAGATATGTAAAATGTACCTTTGCAGACATATGTAGACCCTTTGGGTTAAATCTGTTTTATTATTCAATTTCATTGTCTCTTTTGCACCTGAAGCAAACAAATTTTATCAGGTATCTAATGTCTTTCGTCGAATGCTGCACAGGTGAATACTAAATAGTTTCACAGGTGTGTCGAATATGCATTTTAAGGAGCGCAAGTTCATTTTTGAAGGCACTTGCTACAATATTTATAAACTTTATAACATTGTGATTATTTTTACTGTTGATTCATTGAAATCCTATCATACATGTATTTTTACAATGGTTCCGATCAAAAGACGGTGCACACAAGGACCTTGATCTTTCTGGGAGAATGTTATACATGTATTTTTCTTTATCAATTTTGGTTCAAAAAACATAAGCTGAAGCTTTCTCCCATCAATTTTTGTTAAATTTTAAAACTCGATACATTTTGTGTTAACTTAAATTTTATTATTTTAAATATTCAGAAGTAACTAAGAATGCAATCCTTAGGATATCATTTGTCGTGTGAATTCAGTCTTTCCTTGTAAATCTCAGCTCTACTTCAGAACAGCCGGAATAAGAGTATATCACACACATACTATGATAAGTATCAGGGTACACTTCCTGTCTCAGTCGACATTTACATGGTCCTTAAAGTTCATACGAGGTCACGATTTCCGCTTCCCTAGTGTTTCTGTTATCTTCAGTTAGACACTCTCCTGATTTCTTTTATAGAATATTCAATCATTCTTTCTTTCTTATAGATCGTGGCATCTGAAGAACTTTTTAAAATGTAAAACTTTCAAAAGTATTTCATCCGACTGTCTTGTTAAATCAAAATAAATATTGTACTTTACGTAAAATGACCGAATTCCTGTACTTATGATAGGAACATGATTAAAGCAATAATAAAATCTTATACGACGTCAAATGACAAATATCTTAAATAGTAATGTCTGACCAGAAAGTCAGCATTTTGATAAAAATAATTGCGATGTTATTTTTTTTAATTTGTCAAGGAATTTCTGCCCATTCATTATAACAGTCAGTATTATTTCTGCTCTTGAACTGTTAATTATGAAACAGTCCAGATTTTACCTTGAGCAAAAAATAAATTTCTCTTTTTTACGTTGTTTGTGAGATGAAATAACAGACATATGGTGTGTCCCAGTGACTTGTGTAAGTGTCACTCATTCATTCAGATCTGAGGGCGTCTCTCGTGTAGAGTTATTAATGAATGTTAAGTGATGACATCATAGAAGAATTATGTTACTAGTGTGTACTTATATACAACACTTAGTATCACATATATCTACCTATCCAGAGCTAAAATTTAAAGTTTTTGAAAAACATTTTATTATCTGATTTGGCACTGATATGAATGTGTACACAGATATTATATGACATTGAAGCCAATGAAATTTAAAACTACCTTTTTTTCCCAATTGTTTGAATTTTGCATTATGTACTCTTGTGCAAATTTTTAAGGTTTTGATATATTGTATATGCCTTTTTATATTTTGTGGAAAGCGAAGATTATAATAACATTTTTAAAGAATATACCAAAATATTGCAATTTACACAAAAAATACCAGGAAAAAAAAGCATGATAAAAGACTTCGTAATGCGCTGTTTATTTGAATTTTTAACACAAGGAAAAACAGAGTCTGGGTCACAAATACAAATCATTTATTTTTTGTGGAAACAAGGAAAAGATTGCATAAATTAATTTTTTTCCGTTTCAATTTTTTTTATTTTTAGTTTATGTTTGTGAGATTTGAGATATCGATTTGGAGCATCGAGTTAAAATATTCCTGTTCACGTATACCACAAAACAATTTTTTTTAAAAAGTGATAAAAAAGGCTGATCGGATCTTAAGTGGGATGTTAAATAGGGAAGCAAATGAGAATATAAACCATAAAACTGAAAAGATCACTGATGTATGGTGGACGAAAGATGATATGTGTTTATTTGAGAATTGAGAATACGTGCAAAATCTAAACATAGATTGCACGAGTAAAAAGAATGGTGTTCAAGTTAATTAAAAAAAAATCAAGATTTAACAAACTCGAATTTAGAGTTTTTAGAGACCGGAATTTGGTTATTGATTGCCGGAAATTTTTTTTATGATTCCTGGTCTTTCGGATGAGACTGTATAAAACGAGGTCCCGTGGCGCACGGAAAAGATCCCTCACTGCTCAATGGCCCCGAGTTTCGAGTATAGGTATATATTTCCAACCCTCTAAGGCAAAGGGGAAGGGACGTCTCCATACGAGCGAAAAATTCGTGAGAGGGGCGTTTAACTACAAACAGGAAAAAGATTTCATTTATTCTTAACCAGGTTCTTGAAAAGAAAATTTTTGATTGACAAACCCCATTTCTTAATCACTGTAAAATTGCATATTTTTGTTGTGCCAAATAATTTAGGTTTGAGGTAAAAATGTTTTTGTGGGAATTGGATTTCGTGAATGGAAAATGTTCAGTAGTAATGCATTTAAAAAATTACATTTTCGTTATAAATTCGTGGCTCTCTCCATACCTCAAATAAACGAAAATTACCCCCTCTGAAAATTAGTGATTTCACAGCATCTTTTATTAAAAGAGAATGTGACCTTTTTGATAAAAACCTTAAAGCATTTTAGCAAAGGATAATCTTTACCAATTTTATTTGAAATTAGCTCCGTGGCTCTAGAGAAGATAAGCTAAAGAGTTCATGTTTTTAAAAATATATTACGAGTCAGCAAGATCTTGGTTTCCTCTTGCTGCTTCGTATCAGAAAAGATATATGAGGAACAAGGATCTTCCTTACTCCATCAATGGCATACATTTACTATACTCAGATATTTGATCATTACAGATTATGGAATTTTACTGACCAATTTTAAATCATATATTACAGTTGATGTACGGGATGGAGAGAATACACATCAACTTTGTGTGCTAGACACTGCTGGCCAGGTAAGTTGTCTAGCACTTCAGTATAACGATTATGAATTTATAATTGTTGTTTAATGTAATTTATGTTTGCAGTTTTTTAAATTAAATAATTTGAAAAATTAACTTAGAAAAATATGAATGAAATTAGTTTCTGTGGAGGTTTTTAACACTAAGCTGGTAAGACTATATATTTGATATTTTCTCTGTCTGTTTTCAGGAAACATATGATCGACTTCGAACGTTGGCATACTCCGATACAGATGTGTTTGTTGTTTGTTTCTCAGTATATGACAGTGACTCGTTTGAAAATGTTAAACAGAAGTGGATTCCAGAAATTAAACAATTTAAACCTGACACCCCGTTTTTCATTGTGGGGACACACACGGACCTACGTCATTCCGTGGTAGACATTACAGACGATTGTATCAGTACGTCTAAAGGGAAGAAGTGTGCCAAGAAGTGGGGAGCTATCAAGTATCTAGAGTGCAGCTCGATAGATGGGTCAGGGCTTGATGAAGTGTTCCAGTTAGCATACTCAGCAACAGTTTCTCCGAAAAAGAAACGACAAACATGGAAAAATTTCAAAGACGCTTTTAGAAGACGCACCATGAAGTTTTAGTGCAATATAAGTACGAATTGTTTATTGATATGTTGCCATTATACAGATTTTATATATTTTGATTGTTTCCATTTATTGTTGTGCCAGTGCGACAATGTCTATGGTACCAGTGCTATTTTACGAAATCCACAAATAAAGCAAATTAAATTGTCTGTTAATTTTGAAATAAAAACTGTTTTGAAAAAAATATCTTTGCATGTTGTATCAAACAGCGGGTGTGAATGATGAGTAGGAGATGCTTATTCCTCCTTGGCACCTGATCCCATCTCTTTGTTTCCAGGTGATCCTTATTGTTGTCCTGTCCGTTGTTCTTCTGTTGTCCGAATTTGGTTATATCTTACTTGTTTCAATGTAACGGAGAATACAGGGAAATCTTTTAAAAATCTTCAAAACATCAGATCCTTTATCATTGTAATTTACGGGTAAATGTTTGCTTTTTTATTGAGAAATATTTATGCAATTCGAAGAGTATCTGGTTATTAACTTGACAATAATTAAAAGGAAATGTTTATATTTTATTTACTTCGGGCGAACCTTTTGCTTTGTCTTTACATATGATATATTTACAAATAATAATATTTGTAACACAGTTAAATTCTTACCGAGATTCACGAACGACTTTCCAGTACAATGTTCTAAGATGGAAAAAGTGAAGATAAGGGATAAGGGTCGATCTTATTAAAAATTAAACACAATAGAATTTTGTGGACAGGGTATAAACAGGGACCCCGGCAATTCCAGAGGTAGGATCAGGTGCTTGGGAGGGTTAACTACACCCTGCTGACCGGTCACACCCACTGTGACCTCTATGTAATGATCAAGTAGACAGAAATGTATGAAATAAGTCAACCAAATTACGACTCAGTAAAAGTTTCTATTTATTAATAAGGTTATCATAACTAAACGTAAAATTTACCGAATATGGGGACGAACGTTTATTCTTTATTATAAAAAAAATCCTCCGTACTTTAAATGGAGTTGACATCCAGTTTTTTTTTTTTTCTCAGGTATTCTCCGACTTGTTTGATAAATAAAGATTTAAGAGAAGTCAATCTCAGAAGTCTATTGAAACAATACAACTCGGGACCAGAGCAAACAAAGTGTCAATGAGGTGTGAGCATCTCCTGTTTACGGTCACACCCGCCGTGTGCTCATTGTTCTGATCGGGATAGTGGAAGAACCAATGTGCAAATAATGGTCTAACAACTGATATTAAAAATGCTAGCCAACACTCGAGTCAACGTTGGAAAATTCTGGGGGTCGTTATTTTGACCTTGTTCGCAACTTCAATGTACTGTTGGGTCGCTTTCTGAGTGAAGTCATATGTTTAGCTATTGTTTTAATTATAAATTGGCGTTCTAGAAATAATTTTTTCCAATCCATACAAAAGGTTCACGATAGATATGGCCGGTCAGTAGGGGATTTTCTCCTTCAAGGTTATTGATTTATTCTCTCGTGCTTCCAGAAGTATATAATTTCACCTTATTCATGATTCTTTTTACTTGGTTTCAGGATTTACGAAAATTATCCAAAAAAAGTTTTCTTCCACCTAATAATTATTATTTTATTTCTTCAAATTAATTCATAAATAGATATTCATCTAAATTTCGATAACAATGAAAACTTTTCACTAGTTATGACTCCTCGAGCATTCTATTTGGAAGATACTTTGTACTTATGATTCAAATAATAAAATTATATCCATAGACATGTTATAACATAATTAATAGTTAGACATTATAGTATTTTTATGACTTGACCGGAATTCATATTTTTCAAGATAAATTCAGTGAGATCCATGTGATTAGGAAAGACTCAAATTAGATTGTATTCTCTTTTACAATCGCGCATTAAAAAATTGAGGGGCTATATGAAAACCAACTATCCTTCCGTTTTCAATAATCCAGAAGTGAAAAGAGAATCAAATAGAAAATATGATCAGTATATACTGGTCACTGCTGACAAAGCAGGTAACAACATCGTCTTCGTTTGTGAGGCTCAGTATATAAATTTTAGAAGAACTTGGGTTTAATTCTTCAAGCCGTAATCCAACTTATACTCATAGTTCCCTTTCTAAGGAAGAAATTCTTCAAAATCATATGCATGTATTAGTTTTGAATATTTTTAAGTTCCCAAAGAACCAAAATGAATTTGAACTACCATATATTACTTTTATAAGATTCCTTACAAACAAAGACACGTAGCGGTTTCCAGTAAATGTTCAACCAAGCCTCTTTCTTTACTCCTCACTAAGATATTAACAGTAGTGAAGAAACTTTAAGAGTACTGTGAAACAATATATTCAACAAGTGGTGTAAATCAGATGTGGATTCCTAAAAACAATTCCTAGGAACTATTGAACAATTTGAAATTACAAGATCTTACCAAAATCAACAGCTTCAAAACTTACGACTTTTCAACTTTATACACAACCATTCCACACGATTAATTTAAGTCAAGACTTTTTTTTATATATATACATTTTTGATAGTTGTATTTTCCCAATAAAAAGGAACCCATAAATTTACTTACTTTGTCATTGGTCGTTTGCAAAACTATTTTGTTAAAACATTCTGATTGTACACACAAGTACTCTGAAGTTGAAATCAAAAAGATGCTTGAGTTTCTGATTAACAATATCTATGTTGTTTTTGGAGATCGGGTATTCCAACAATCTACTGGAATTCCTATTAGAAGACTTATTTTTGTATTCATATCAAGCTGAATTTGTCCAAAATCGTATGCGTGAAAAGAAGATTAAAACATTTGCTGTGGCCTTCATCTCAACATTTAGATATATCGACGACGTATTGTCAAATTACAATGGTAATTTTCATTCTTATGTCGATTCAATATATCCCGGTGAGCTTGAGAAAAAAAGATACCACAGAGACTGAAACATCTATTTCATATTTTGATATTTCACTTGAAAAAGACGTTAATGGTAATCTAACAATCAAGTTCTATGATAAACGCGATGACTTTAACTTTTCTATCGTCAACTTCCCTTACTTATGCAGCAATATACCCTCATCACCTGCATACGTAGTTTATATATCTCAGTTGATTCGATTCGGAAGAGCATGCTCTACGTATAAACAATTTCTAAAAAGAGGTAAATTATTGCCAAATAAGTTGATGAAACAAGAATATCAGCAGTTTCGTTTAAAGCCGCTTCATCCGAAACAGGCACATATTATCTTAAAGCAATATGAGCTGCAATTTCGAGAATTTTATTTTGCTGGTAAAATGTGTTATTATGATTAATCTGTATGTAATCTAAACCTTTATGATCAATAAGACGAAAATAAGGTTTAAAAAATGTTTCAGAAGAGATATTTCTGTACAACCGAAAATGCAGTATTATATAAGAAATCATTATTGTACAGGACGACAATAATTCAATTTTGCTTCTATCAAAGCTTATAAAAAGTTCTTCCATAGCAACATGAAAAACAGAAGTTTATAAATGTTCTATTTTCCTGTCACTAAAATAGTTAATTACAAATTTGAAATATTTTTTTTTTCCGATGTCAAACATGCAGCTCATATTGCTTTAAACAATAAAAGTATGCCATTACATAGAGAATATATAAAAATTAATTATAAGATTGATTAATAGTTTATTACAACAATCCTTACATGGAAAACATAGACCAAAAACCTTGTTGACAAACAGCAGTTCCTGACGGGAAGTTAAGATCTGTTTTGAAGTCACCTTTGAAAAAAATACTTTTATCGGTTTTATCAAGTTATGAAGAGAATTCAAACCCGAGTATTTTTTTTTGCATTAGTAGAATCCTAAGTCATGATATATCTTTTAAAAATTAAGAAATTAATTGAATATAATCCATAGTAATTTTTATATTAATATGCATATTTACAGAATAAAGGAAAATCAGATATTTTTAAAGATTTTTTAAAAAGGGAGTTTAGTAACGAGGGCTAGAATATTGTCCGTGTACACTTTGTTGTGGAAAAAATGCTCGGGTTTGTTCTTCATGAGTTATACATGTAAGCGATAAATTTAATTTTTCGAAGGTGATTCCACGCAATGTCAACAAATGTCAACAAAGGATTATTTTTTGTGTGACCTAACAAAAATTATTTTTTTTTACTTTTGAATTTTGATATCTTTAAAAAGAAAAAGACTTTGGGGATATATTTTGACAAAAGTTGAAATAATTTATGGACAATTATTTTTCAAAAAGAAAAACGAATATATATTTTTAGCGATTAGAATCGGACCAAGCGGCTTTAAAGTCACCATTTCGTAAGTTCTATGGTCGATACATTGACCTTGTCAGCAAGTACAATTTATTATTGAGTCAAATGCTGACTAACGTTTTTCATACTAATTGTTAGTCTATTATTTATACTCTGAATTGACGACTAATTTTCCCATTATTTTCCGATCATGACAAGGAGCGCACGGCGGGTGTGACCGGTCGGCAGGGGATACTAACTCCCAATGACATCTGATCCCACTTCTGATGTTTTGGAGGTCCGTGTTTGCTCTGCTCCTATTTTGTATTGTTTTATTGATTTTTAATCTTGAATATCTCTATATGTTTATTTTGCAAGTAATTTCTGTGAAAAAGAAAAACTTAAGTAAATTTACAGAATTTAGTTAATACCCCTTTCTCTGTAAATCAAACAAATCTTGCTCTTTCAAAGGTTTTTTTTTTAAATAAATATATTCCAAAGTTTTAACACAGAGCATTTGTCGATGATTAAATCAAAATTTAAATAAAAGACGAACAAAAAATGAATATTTTATCATAAATATTGAAGCAACTACATGTATACTATACGTTTCAGGCCAACAGATGCAAAGAGTGGTAACTCAGAATGAAAAATGCTCACAAAAATGTCTCTGATGTAACAAAGTCAGATACCAATAGTATTTCTTTTGAAACTCATCATGTGAAAAGTATTCATGGAAAAAAATTGTCAAATCGATAAATATTTCAGGAAGCGAGAATAAAAGCACCGTATTTTCATATAATAAAAAATTAACAACAGCCAAAAAAAAAAAAAAAAAAAAAACGATTATTGGCGAAACTATCTATATCTATGTACCACATTGACTTTTTTAATGTTTTCCCTTTTACGGGGAGACCACATTGTCCTTGTTGTTGACCTTTGTATAAATATGTTACCTTATGATTCCCGATATCTTCACATGTACTGTAAGATGATTTATTACATATGCATTATTTTTTATATTTTTTCTCATTTGTTCTTATTAAGATTCCACTGTCTGTTTTATATAATTTGCTCGATTGTGTTTGTCTGGGATTTCCCTAATATGATAAATATGGATCCCTCTTTTGTAGATCATTTGTACTTCGCTTGTCCTTTACATCATTGAAAAATGACAATAGTCATCCAATCTGATATAATTGTTTAAGGGATAAAAAAATATGAAACTGGAAAAAAAATTGATTGTTTTTAAACAAAAAAATTAATGGAGGGTATAAATATGTATAAGGATATTTTTTGGTATTAAAACACTCAGGAAATGGCATGTTTTATTCACATATACGGTATTATAGTTCTATTTATTATTTCTATCGCTATCTATTCTCCTATGGGACGTAGAACAACCTACAATCAATCAATCGGTGTAAAAGCCTTTGCTTTAATATCATTGCAAGATATTATAGATAACTCTGCAATTTCTGCAATTTCGTGTTATACTAACAAGCAAGGGATCTAAGGCTAGGTTAAAGGAAAAATATTTCTAAATCTAAAAGGTATTAATTTTGTACTTTCATGAAGTACAAATATCAATAATATTCCAACCTCAGTTACATACGACCTTTATGACTCCCAACTTCTTCCCTCCAGTGCATGCTCTGAATACGAATAATTTTTAACCGAGACAAGGTACTGACAATAGAGTTAATGTTACAAGTTTAATTTCAATAATCCCATTTGAAGTCAACTTTTTGGAATAACCTTGATAGAAAAGACATAATAGTATTGGTTTTGTTTTAAATAAATTTATCAAACTTGCCAGATTATTATATCTACCTTCACATGATTCGTTTTACACTTTTTGTATTTTCTATGCTTTTATTCTAAATTTACTAATTTCTTCGTCTATCAGGTCAATATATAGGATTTACGGCCGGTGTAACGACGAAAAGTGACTCCCGTAGAATATTGACCAGGGGGTCATTTTTCTACGTAGAAAAATGATCCCGGGTCAATGTTCTACGACCAGCTGGGTATTTTTCGACTGTAGAAACACATTCCAGATCAGTAATTCTACAACTCCACACTCGTTGAAAAATGACCCCCATAGAAATTTGACCCCCTACTTTTTTTTATACTATAAAACCTTATATCTGTGTCTCCTGATATTTTTTTCATATTTTTAATGTAAGTAGGGGGATTTTTTCTATGTACTTTATTCCTTTCCAACATATATTTGATTGCATATCTTATTAGTAGCATCATAATCAATGTTTCTGGTATGGATTTATTTTTGGCTTGCAGAATCCCAATGAAAAACTTCAAGAGTACTGTGCAACAATATATTAAAAAGTAGTGTGAATCAGATGTGGATAATCAAAAATTCCAAAGAACTTTTGGACAATTTGAAATCACAAGATTTTTCCAAAATTAACAGCTTAAAAATGTACGACTTTTCAAGTTTATACACAACCATTCCCCACGATAAATTAAAGTCCAGGCTTTTTTGATATCATTGACAGCTGCTTTTTCAATAAAAATTGAACTCGTAAATTTACTTACCTGGTCATTGATCATTTGCAAAATTATTTTGTTGAAACACAAACAAGTACTCTGAAGTTGACATCAAAAAGAT
Source organism: Saccostrea cuccullata (assembly GCF_032062105.1). NCBI lineage: Eukaryota > Metazoa > Mollusca > Bivalvia > Ostreida > Ostreidae > Saccostrea > Saccostrea cuccullata. The sequence goes on along the minus strand of NW_026930435.1, from coordinate 10,691 downwards.
GCTTGAGTTTCTGATTGACAATATTAATGTGGTTTTTGGAGACCAGGTATTCCAACAATCTACTGGAATTCCAGTGGGTACCAATTGCGCTTCGGTATTAGGAGGCCTTTTTTGTATTCACATCAAGCAGAATTTGCGCAAAATCTTATTCGTTAAAAGAATAAAACACTTGCTGTGGGCTTCAATTCAATATTTAGATATATCGACGACATATTGTCAATTAACAATGGTAATTTTCATTCCTACGTCGATACGATATCTCTGGTGAGTTGAGATAAAAGATACCACAGAATCTGACACATATGTTTCATACTTAGATATTTTACTTGAAAAAGACGTTAATGGTAATTTAACAACCGAACTATATGATAAACGTGATGACTTTAACTTTTCTATCGTCAACTTCCCTTACTTATGCAGCAATATATCTTCATCACCTGCATACGGAGTTTATATACCGAATATCGGTTGATTCGACACGCAAGAGCATGCTCTATGTATGAAAAATTTCTAAAACGAGGTAAATTATTGCCAAATAAGTTGATGAAACAAGAATTTCAGCAGTCTTGTTTAAAGTCGTCATTTCATAAGTTCTATGGTCGATACAATGAACTTGTCAGCAAATAAAAGTTATCATTGAGTCAAATGCTGACTGACGTTTTTCATACTACTTGTTAGTCCATTATCTATACACTGAATTGACGACAGATTTTTCCGTTATTTCCCGATAATGACAAGGAGCACACGGCGGGTGTTACCGGTCAACAGGGGATGCTCACTCCTCCATGGCACCTAATCCCATCTCTGATGTTTAGGAGGTCCGTGTTTGCTCTGCTCCTATTTTGTATTGTTTTATGGACTTTGATATTGAATACTGTACGTGATCTCCATATCCTTCTTCATTGAGGAGCATAAATTTATGATTATATTTTTGGGTGTTTTTTAGCATTCAAAAGATTTATTCCGAAATGGCATGATATGTTTCTGATAACCATAAACTTTGAAAATTTTTACAAATCCAAAAAATAGCATAGAAGCAAGAAAAGCAACGTAATTTAACTATATAAATTCAATACCCTTAGCTCTTACCTTTAAACTTACATACATACATCTTTATGTATTCTGCTTTAAAATACATACTTTTTAACTACCTTATATAAGGTACTATTCTTTTTTCCTGTATATACTGGAAATACCGTATACATGATTGCTATAACATCCGCTTTCTTCTGAGATTTTGTAGACACTAACTTTGCAAATACAAATGAACTTTTAGTCTATCATGCCATTACTTCGATATCTTAAGTTCAGCACATACCGTCCAAAAGTTAATGCCAAAGTAAAAGTTTTGAATTTTTGTGTAGAGTATGTCAAACTCCAAGATTAAGGTCAAAAGGTCGAAATTGATTGTACACAAAAAGGCCTTGTCTCAAAAATACACCTGATATATGAATGCCATAGTCCCACCTAGTCAAAAGTTATGGGCAAGGTTCAAGTTTTTGCGGACAAATAGACAAACGGACGGACAGGTAAAAAAATTATATACCCCGGAAACTTCTTTAACTAGAGCATAAGTATATTATATAAAGTAACAACTCTTTCATAATCCAACATTTGCTTTTTTTAAATCATCACATGTAAGTACATGTAGAGAAAATGCTACTACATGTGCCAATTTTTGGAAAGACGGGCACTTCTTTTTTCAGTTAATAATGTTTTATGCCACAACCCCTATTTTGTTAAGGTTTTGTTGACACTATACCTAGCAAACAAAAGACATTTACAGGTTTTGAGCTAACCACTTTTTTGTTTCCCTTGTATCATAGGTCAGAGGCAATTTAATTTCGTATTTATTTTTACAAAATTAAATCATCCCATGAGAAGTTTGAAACTTCATTCATAGAAAACCAAATATTTTCATAAGATCTAATTTTCTAATCTTTTCGCACCCGTTTTAAAAGTAGGGATAAAAAACGTTAAACTTTTGAAAAATAAAACTTTATTTTGAATTTTGCAAATTATTTATTCGGGGTAAAATATTAGAGATTTATAATTAATTTATTATGGAAACTTTTTTGACACGAGCGAGAAAATGACCTTTTTAAAGATTAAAACGAAAACTGTGGAAACCTACTGTTTAATATGTAATAAGCGATTACATGAATGCGCGTGTCTTTGCTCTAATGGCCTTAGAACATTTTAATAGACATTGTTTTCCTTTTATGGGGATAAGGTATTGTATTGCTTTGATTCCGTTATTTAAGCTTAAAAGCTTTTAGAAATTAACACTTTAAAGCAAAAGGCTGGTTGATATTACCCGTATATATTCCCACTAAAACGAATGTTTTTGCATCAAAAAATGACAAGGGGTTATCATTCTACGGGGTCATTTTTCTGCAATTCACACGGAGAAAAACGACCCCAAAGGTAATAATTTCTACAGAAAAGTGGGTCATTTTTCTACGTAGAATATTGACCAGGGGGTCAAATTTCTGCGTAGAAAATGACCCCCGGTCAATATTCTACGGGGGTCAATTTTCGTCGTTACACCGGTGAGACTTGATGACAGGAGATGCTTCCTCCTACTTGGTACTTAATCCCATCTTTGTTGTTTCTTGGAGTTTGTGCCTTTGCCTTGTAAACGATTCGAGAGAGAGAAAGAGTATTTTACAGAACTGTTAGAGGCAATTACATATAAGACTAAGTGATAACACAGAGTAAACATAATTGGTGATCCGACTCACGTATCAATGACCCTTCAAACGATTGAAGACGAATTAGATTGTCCAAAAAAGATTCGAGGGTAACCCGTAAAATATGTGACTCAGGTATTTTTTACTGCTTAAGAATGTCTATAATCTTCAAGAGAAACGTGCATTTTGCACGCATTCTCTTAAGTTGATAAGACTTAGCACAGATTTTAAAGAAGAGGCCGAATTGATAAAAATTGTAATAAATATTCACAAAAGCTTTTTCTAATTCTTTCAGTAAATGAACAAAATTTCAAGATAAAGAACGCGAAAAGTGATCGATCCTCAAAGATCTTAAATTATTGTATATTTCAAATCAGCAATTCGCTAATCCTCTTTATATAGAGTTTTGTATAAAACAGTAAAGTATTATGTCTTTATTATTGGTGTTATAGTTATGTTATTTTATGGATTTATTAAATAAGAAAAGTCAATGTAAGAAAATAAAATAGCAATTATACCTACACAATATTATCAACTTCAAAGTCAAGCAATTGTAAAATTATACAGTGCTTTTGCTTCTAAAAATTTTGAACACGTAAAAAAAACAATGGTTGAAGAATATTGATGCCAAGGCTTGAGAATTCATACATTAAGTCAATCCGGGAGAATATGATTTTAATATACGTGGATAGAACACCTTACTGTTTCTTTAATTTTCCTGGATTTTTTTCAGTTATCATCATTAATCTTAAACAATATCTTTATTGAGACAAAACAATGTAAATAATTGATAAAAAATATTTAAATCATCACAGATATCATGCATAAATACACATAAAACATATCACTGCTTTTTTAAGCATCTAACAATAAATACTAAAAATACCATGTATTTCATCACACACGATCATTTGGACAACTATTGCTACAAAACAAACAGGACTGAGCTATACTGATAAGACTCTAATTCATCAACCTTGTTTTACTTACAGTAATAAAAGTAAACCATTTTAATAATACCATTCAAAAGAACCAGCATTGTAGGTTTTAAAATTGAAACAACCTGCATGTACATGTTCAACACAAAGATAGATTTGTAAGTACACCACCTTTTTTTCAATCTTTTATATATCATCTACAGAATGACACACGATAAGGCATCGTACAATCCATCTCTGGGATGAAGAACTGTCCCGATAGCTTTGTTTAACACCCTCTTCATCTTCTTCTCCAGTTCGGGAGAACTCTCAAAAAACCTAGAAGCTCCGATTTTTCTGGCCATTTGAAATCCTTCCGAAGAACTGATACTTTTTTGTCCATTTTGTCTTAAATTGAATTGAACAGAACAGTCCATCCGGAGATCTGTCTGAGTTCCCACTAAGATTATAGGAACATCACCTAAGCAGCTTTTCAGATGAGGCGCCCATTTTTCTTCCACATTTCTAAATGACGTAGGCTGAACCACCGAATAGCAGACGACAACAATGTCTGCGCCAGGTAGAATGTGAATACTGTTCTCCTGATCTTTGTCCTAAAATTATTTTTTTCAAAAACAAAATTAGGAAAATGGAAAATATCTATGTAAAAATCAGATGCATTTTTTTTATTTTGTGCTAAATTTTTGATAAAGTTTATTTCTATAACATTACAAAAAGGTATTTTGTGCACAGTATATACACAGTTATCTATTTAATAAGCGTATCGAAACATAAACGATTTTCACTTCAACTTGTTTATTTAGAAATAGATAAACAATAAATAACCATTTTGAACCTTCTTAAAAAAAGTTTGACCTTTTTTTTTATTTTGTTTGTTAGAAGTACACCTTTTTTCACTGACTGTACATTTCTATATCTACCTTATACAGCAAAATTTATTTGTAGAAAGAAAGTAATTCAAATTTATATATTTGTGAACTAGACTTACAATCCCTTATCTTATAATAAAGAATATGCAAAGAAAAACATCTTATAGAATAGAATGAAAACTAGATGCGTTCTTGTTGCTAGGGCAACAAGCAGGTCTTCCGCCCGACTTTTCGTTCGAAATCTCTGCTCCGTCAGGCCATGAAATAAATTTCAGAATGTATTTTTATCGTTTATTTTCATTGACAGCAGTCTCTCAACATAGATTGTGATTATTACAGTTATTCCACAAAATATCTAAAAATATAGCTTTTACAAAATCGACAAAATCTTCCATAAATTATAAAAAAGAAAGAAAAGTCATATGCAACTGGAAAAAAGACAGAAACAAAGAAAAAAATTTTGCAACGCCCCCAGCGGGATTCAAACCCCCGACAGTAAGACAAATTTTGAATCGGTTATATCTTTGCAACAAATGCACGCATAAAAATGTTGGAAACATATTTAGAGTTCTTAAAAGATACTCTATCAACCCTGTGATTTCTAATGAAAAATAGTAAAAAACAAAAAAGTTGAAAAATTAGACTTTTAGAATTCTCTTCCGTTTGCGACCGGAAGTCAGAACGACGAAAAATGAAGGTCGATCAACACATCTACATTTGATGTTCTATCACGTCTGTAAGTTTCAGTTTTATATCTGTTACTGTTCTTGAGAATTTTTTGCGACAAAATTTCATTTAAAAAATACAAATTTCCCCAAAAAACGCAAAGGGAAGTAAATTTTAAAAAAGTGAGGGACACCCCTGGAGATATCAATATGATACACCATCCCTGAAAAAATCGTTCAAATTGAACCACGCACAGCGGAGATATAACATGTACTATGAAAAGTGGAATAATAATAATAACTAGATGAGAAACTCGTTGCGAGCAACGAGAGGTCTTCCGTCCAATTCCGGAAAGAAGACGTAAAATCGAGCTGAAAAAGTAAAAAAAAAAGATTTGCACACAAGGGGGATTGAACCCAAGTCGCTAGCATGAAATTCCAACGCACTAAATATTACGCTAGCGCGGCCTCTACTCTAAATCTACTTGTATATATTAACTAATATGCTTCTCTCTAAAAATTATGAAAGATAGGTCACTATCCAGAATTTACCGCCAAACGCCAGGAGTTAATCTTCGCGCTTTTCTATGGAATGTTCTATTATATAGATGTGATAGCGTCAATGAAATTAAAAAAAGAACGTTCTTATAACCTAAGATTCGAGATTTGAAAGTATGTTAAACACATTTTAAAATTCCATATTGTATAAATGCATGTAACACTATAGCGGTGAAACGGTTATGATTTTTTTTTCAATTTCCTGTTTATCCCCAAACTGAACTATCCCGATTAGTTAATCGAAAAAGGTTGAAACTTTTCAGGCGAAAACATGGCTCGCCCTTCGATGGTCAAGGAATCAGATATCATTTATGCTCAATAACTTGAATCTGGTCTTTGAGACAAGAATGCTAAAATAAACTCCATGAAGCGATCTTTAAAAAAATCGTTTTCTTATTTTGTCTCATTTATCAGTTTAATATGACACAAGTGTGCATAGGAAAAACAGTAGTTACGATTTATACTGACAATATTAATTGATATTCGTTTTTGAGAGAGTATAACTTATAACTATGATTTAAGATCTGTTTTTACGTGATGTACAAAAGGTATAAGTTATCGAATTTCATTTGCACATTTTGCTCAATCGTCTTTTGTTTTCTACTTTTAAGACCAGCCAAAACCAATTATAGAAGACGTTAGTTTGACACAGAACTGCAACGAAACTATGACGTGACAATCCAAGTATTCCTTTACATTGCATTTACTCTTATGTTACTTTCGTTAAAGCAAACGCTCGGTTGCCTCCGTAAACCACTATTGCGAAATGACGGCGTTGACAGAGACAGCCGCCATTTTGGACCCGCTTCAGATTTTTGAATGCTAATATCTAGACTTTAGATTTATAAACATTCAAACAAATTATATAGTAAGCATTATGCGGAGGGTTTCTATTACTATACCAAATATAAATGAAAAATACTGAAAAACAAAAAAGTTAGAAAATACGATTTTTTAAAGTTTGCAATTCGTAACGACCGGAAGTACTGACGACGCACGAAAAGGTGATTCCGCAAACCACCAAGTGACAAACTATCGTCTCCAATTAGTCTCCAGTTCATATCCTTAGCCATTTTCGATAAAAAGGGGCGACAAAATTGCATTTTAAAATCAGGAAATTGTCCATAACTTGGCACCAGAAGCGAATTTTCCAAATTTCTCTTCGGATGTAACAACTTCATATAATGACACATATTTTGTGAAAGTTTCATGAAAAACCACTGAATAGTTTTCGAGAAATCGCCTGCACAAAATTTTGTCAAAAAAAAGAATAATAATAATAAGAATAATAAGAAACAGTAGAATCACTATAAGGTCTTCCGTGAAGACGGAAGACCTTAATAAAAAACAGAAGGAAAACAATAAGGTCTTCCGAAGGAAGTCGGAAGACCTTAATTAGTCGGAATTTGTCAAGTGGACACCGTGGGAAAAGTTTATCAAATATTGACTTAGTGTGAAGGACAGCCCCAAACATTCTTTATAATCTAGGTATTTATTTATAGGTAACTTTGTTTGTTGTTTAGATAATTTTCAGATTACCCTGCCTATTTTCAATTTGTGAGATCGTTTCAAAGGATTGTAAAACGCTGATATCTTTACTCACTGGATGTGTGTTTAGCGAAATCGTTTCCAACATACCATCACTATCAAACTTATAGAATTGAGGAGTTTGCATACTTGTTGTAGTTATTTATGTATTACATAATAAAACAGATTAGAGGGTCTATCTATTTATATTGATTAGCAATCACAGATAAAAGTAAATGGCTGGAGAAGGGTAATATATTAAAGAGAGAGGCCTTAGGGTGAATGGGTGGTCCAGGTGTTTAACTTTTCTCTTTATTGGTATGATTATTTACAGTTGAAGGGGGCAGTTTATGGTTTTCTTTTGGCTTTTCTATACAGTGTAAAAGAAAGTATAAAACGTAAGGTCTAGAGCAATAAGACTATAGATAGTGGACCTTGTTTGCATCAAGCAAAAACAAGAGGCCCATGGGCCACATCGCTCACCTGAGCACCAAGGGTAGGACTAGTATAAAATGGCTTTTTATTGTAAAGTTTAAATCCAAAAGTAGTCCCATGAGGCCATGACCATTGGATTTGCTATTTTTTAGAAAATGATTGAGAAGAAGATTTTTAAAGAATTTTCCTATATATTTCTATGTTAAACTTTGGTCGGCCATTTTGGCCCCGCCCTACCCCCGGGTGTCATGATTTGAACAAAATTGAATCTACACTACCTGAACATGCTTCCATATAAATATGATGAATAATGGCTTTGTCATTCTTGAGAAGAAGATTTTTAAAGAATTAAATTTTCCTATATATCTCTATGTAAAACGTTGGTCGGCCATTTTGGCCCCGCCTTACCCCCGGGGGTCATGATTTGAACAAACTTGAATCTACACTACCTGAGCATGCTTCCATATATATATGATGAATTATGGCTTTGTCATTCTTGAGAAGAAGATTTTTAAAGAATTTTCCTATATATTTCTATGTAAAACATTGGTCGGCCATTTTGGTCCCGCCCTACCCCCCGGGGTCATGATTTGAACAAAAAACTTGAATCTACACTACCTGAGCATGCTCCCATATAAATATGATGAATTATGGCTTTGTCATTCTTGAGAAGAAGATTTTTAAAGAATTTTCTTATATATTTCTATGTAAAAACTTGGTCGGCCATTTTGGCCCCGCCCTACCCCCGTGGGTCATGATTTGAACAAACTTGAATCTATACTACCTCAGCATGCTTCCATATAAATATGATGAATTATGGCTTTGTCATTCTTGAGAAGAAGATTTTTAAAGAATTTTCCTATATATTTCTATGTAAAACTTTGGTCGGCCATTTTGGCCCCGCCCTACCCCCGGGGGTCATGATTTGAACAAACTTGAATCTACACTACCTGAGGATGTTTCCCATAAGTTTCATCTTTCCTGGCACAGTGGTTCTTGAGAAGAAGATTTTTAAAATATACCACTAAATTTTCATTAATTCCCAATTATCTCCCCTTGAATACGGGCGTGGCCCTTCATTTGAACAAACTTGAATCCCCTTCACCCAAGGATACTTTGTGGCAAGTTTGGTTGAAATTGGCCCAGCGGTTCTTGAGAAGAAGTCGAAAATGTGAAAAGTTTACAGACAGACAGACGGACAGACGGACAGACAGACGGACGGACAGACGGACGCCGGACAAAATGTGATCAGAAAAGCTCACTTGAGCCTTCGGCTCAGGTGAGCTAAAAAATGTTATTTAAATTACTTTCTTTACAAAAATTACAAAAACAAATTGAAATCGAACTAAATAAAATTTGAAGAAAAAAAGATATTCAACATGGTAATAATATATAAGAAACTTTTTAAAAACTACTTTAAAACATAAGTGCAACTTAGCCTATAATGTAAATGAACTCATTCAAAGACATTTGTAATGAATTTTCTTAAAATAGAAGTTCAAGATAACAGAGAAATTTGAAACTTGCCTCTTCCAGGGTGTCGAGAAGTTGCAGATGGTATTTTTTACCAGACATTTCTAAAGTCCCTGCAAAATAGACAAATCATTCAATTACCATCCGTGCATTACACTTAGGAGAGTAATATTTAGAAGCCAAACATGTAAAGAGATTGCAGGAAAATGTTTTAATTCTGCGACTTTCAAGCTTAAGATATATCATCTTAAGAAAAGGCACAGGTGTTTTCGAAACTATATGAATAAAAATGTTTATTAATAGAATACATATCTTGGCATGCTTACGTGATGTGTTAATTATAATGTTGTGTGCTTTTCTGTTTATCTAAACACGCAATATACAGCTCCCAGCAAGCTAGATTTTATGTCCAAATTTTCGAAGGTTTTCTTTTTTTTTTTTTTTTTTATCGTACAACAATTTTGATTTAATGCTCCAATTAAGATATATGTAATAGTGTAACTATACATTTGTTCAAATATTCACTGATACTATTGATTGAAATTTATAATGAACTTAAAAGTAAAATACTTCTTTGAAAAAATAAAAAAAAAATCTACGAGAAAAAAATGTCTGTTTGTTCCAGAGAATGATAATTACCTGCATAGTTATCAAAAACACTAGGCACGTGCTTCGTGGGGAATCTGTTTGTAGCGTAATTCACAAGCAAACTTGTCTTCCCAACGGAATCATCCCCTAAAACAACACATTTAATTAAGTCCGAACGAAGAACCACCATCTCAACTCTATCAAGTTTGTCATTCACTAAAAAAAATTAAATTCTCCCGTAATCTAATCTTTGGATTGCACCATATCGTATTGTTGACAATTCTCTTTGTTTACATCTGTACACGCGCAAGCAGACGAGCGTATAGATTTGAAGGATGTCACGTGATGTTCAAAACTCGCCCTCGCACTATTTACCTATATCATGTGGAATGCAGAAAATCCACAGGTGGAAAATAAACACAATTTAGAAGGGAGGTGTCTAAGTGACTAAATAATGTAGAAGAATCGTTGCATGGGCGTCCTGTGGTCAATATTACAGACAGGATCGTACGGTTTTATCACGGATTTGATCAGCCGTTATCCTGTTAGATATGAGTTTCTATACGTAAAATCTTTTTTTAAATACCAATTAAAAAAAGTGAAGAAAAGAGTATCTTTTCTTAATGCTGGGCAATATATACCTACTTTAATATTTTCGGAGTTTCGAGTATACATGTATAAATTTGGATGTAAAGGAAAGAGATATGTTGAACATTTTCTAAGGGTTATATGGTAGGAAATAAAATGAATTATTTAAAAAAAAATAATTTTTTTATCCATTTTTAGGCACAATATTTTTCAGATTATATCCTAAACCTTTCCAATTACTTTTATTTGTAACTTCCTTTCGTTAATAACTATATTTTTGGCACTTTCATCGAATTCCATAAATGGTATTTGTTATAATTTGTAACGAATCATTTAATTTGTCACATGTTGTTTGTA